>NC_138744.1:32591901-32666901 GCF_965113295.1 Leuciscus leuciscus | reverse complement strand
TAGACCCATTTCAAATCTTCCATTTATGTCTAAAATATTAGAAAAAGTGGTGTCCGCTCAACTGGGCTCTTTCTTGCAACAAAATGAGATCTATGAAAAGTTTCAGTCTGGATTCAGACCGCATCATAGCACTGAAACTGCGCTCGTTAAAATCACAAATGATTTACTTTTAGCTTCTGACCAAGGCTGTATCTCAATACTAGTTTTACTTGATCTTAGTGCTGCGTTCGATACTATAGATCATACATTACTCTTAGATCGACTACAAAATTATACTGGTGTTCAAGGACAAGCACTAAGCTGGTTCAAATCATACCTATCTGACCGCTACCATTTTGTCTATTTAAATGGAGAAAAATCGATCATAACTCCAGTAAACTATGGAGTGCCGCAGGGATCTGTATTAGGCCCTCTGTTATTTTCAATATATATGATGCCACTTGGAAATATTATAAGGAAACATGGAATTAGTTTCCATTGTTATGCTGATGACACTCAAATATATATTTCATCACGGCCGGATGAAAACGCAAAATTTTCCAAATTGACAGAGTGTGTTAAAGATATAAAAGATTGGATGACCCGTAATTTTCTTTTATTAAATCCAGACAAGACAGAGGTAATACTTATCGGTTCAAAAAACCGCCCACAAAACCTCGCACAATACAACTTTAACATCATAGGATGTCCTGTTACTTTATCCTCTACAGTAAAAGACCTGGGTGTCATACTCGATTGCAACCTGTCTTTTGAAAATCATATTTCATATGTTACAAAAACAGCATTTTTCCACCTTAGAAACATTGCTAAGCTACGTAATATGCTATCAGTTTCTGATGCAGAAAAGTTAGTTCATGCATTCATGACCTCGAGACTGGATTACTGTAATGCTTTACTAGCTGGTTGTCCTGCATCCTCAATAAACAAGCTACAGTTAGTCCAAAATGCCGCCGCTAGAGTTCTTACTAGATCAAGAAAATATGATCATATAACACCGATTTTATCATCACTGCATTGGTTACCTATAAAGTTCCGTATTAATTACAAGGTATTGCTACTGACCTATAAAGCCCTAAACGGCTTAGCTCCAGTCTATTTAACGGATCTTTTATCACCCTATAATCCATCGCGCTCTTTAAGATCACTAAATTCAAGGCTTTTGGTCATACCTAGGATATCCAGAACCACCAAAGGAGGGAGAGCATTCTCACATTTGGCTCCAAAACTCTGGAATAGTCTTCCTGATACTGTTCGTTGCTCAGACTCGCTCTCCCAGTTTAAAACTAGATTAAAGTCGCATCTCTTCAGCCAGGCATTCATATAATCCTACAGTTCAAACTACAATCCGGCCTCTAGCTCATAAATGCCAGAGGAGAACTGGCCCCCGACTGAGCCTGGGTTCTCCCAAGGTTTTTTTTTCTCCATTAGGTCACCTGATGGAGTTTTAGGACACCATTAGGTCACTTGATGAAGTTTTTCGGTTCCTTGCCACTGTTGCCTTTGGCCTGCTCAGTTGGGGATATTTTGGGGATATTTAATTTAATTTTATCAATCAATAAATTCCTCTTGAAACAAACTTTGTTGTATTATTTTAATTTAATACTGTGAAGCTGCTTTGATACAATCTGTATTGTGAAAAGCGCTATACAAATAAACTTGACTTGACTTGATATCTAAAAAAAAAAAATTGCTTTCAGTCAGATTGTGTTTGGCTGCAGTACCAAACGCTTCCACTAGAGGAAATTTGTCTCCCATTCATTTCCAATGCGCTAATTTTTGACCGCGTGGAGCACAAGTGTGACTATTATTTTCAGGACCATTTAAGCTGTTCAAATCATATCCATGATTTTTGTGTGTTCACATAGCAGGTGTCAAAACCTTTACCAAGTTTCGTACCATACTGAAAAAAAAAAATAATAATTTCTCTCAAAAATATTAATTTGTTACATTTATATAGCGCTTTTCTGGGTCCTCAAAGCACTTCACATATGGAAGGGGGGAATCTCCTCAACCCCCACCAATGTGCATATATTGCGCCAGAACGCCCACCACACACCAGCTTATTGGTGGAGAGGAGACAGTGATGAAGCCAATCAGTATGGGGATGATTAGGAGGCCATGATGGACAGAGGCCAATGGGAAAATTTGGCCAGGATGCCGGGGTTACACCCCTACTCTTTTTCGAAGGACATCCTGGGATTTTTAATGACCACAGAGAGTCAGGACCTCAGTTTGTCTCATCCGAAGGACGGTGCTCTTTGACAGTATAGTGTCCCCGTCACTATACTGGGGCATTGGGACCCACACAGACCACAGTGTGAGCGCCCCCTGCTGGCCTCACTAACAGCTCTTTCAGCAGCAACCTGGTTTTTCTCAGGAGTCTCCCATCCAGGTACTAACCAGGCTCAGCCCTTCTTAGCTTCAGTGGGCAACCAGTCTTGGGCTACAGGGTGATATTGCTGCTGGTGACCGAAAATGACCGAAGAGCTAGACTGGGTAAACCCAGCCCGATCTGCCGGCGATCTGATTTCGCCCTGCAGCTCAGGCTGGAAACCTGTACATTCTTCTATCCTGCTTCCGTTACAAATTTGCGGGGACCAATCACAAACTGGCTTATCCACCTGGTGCGCTATTGGCGGGTTCAATCCAATCCAATTCCTTTTAACCTCTCGACGATGCTCAATGGCTGCTTTAGTTTAGCAAACAAATTGTTTGAGTGGGTGTAAATACCACTCACTTTCATGTTTTTTTTTTTGCACAACCTGCAAAAATCGCTCGATGCCATTGCTTCTGCAAACCGCTGATCAATGCTCCAAACCAACACGTTTGTTGACACGTTTCCTGCCTGGAGTTTTCACTGCAAAGCACGTCACCCGGATCGTTGGTCTGATTGGTCTGATCGTTGACTATCCAATTGCGTACAGTCATTTGAACTATGCCCATTGATCACGCCTCTTGTGCAGTCGAAAAATACAGAGCAGACTCCCCAGACTAATGTTCAATCTTAAAAGACTGAGCTTGGTTTGGTGATAGCCGGACTACCGAAGAGTACCAATGTTTTAAAAGTCCAGGAGACTAATTAGTAATTATTAACATTTTTAAATGGCTCTCTCTTTTTTACATTTTAATATATTTTAATGTTTTATTTTTACCTTTGATGGCAAAGCTGAATTTCCATGAGTCATTTCTGCAGTCTTCAGTGTCAAGTGTGATTATCAATGTATCGTTGGAAACCAAGAGACATTTTCCAGGATTCTTTGAGAAATAGAACGTCCAAAAATAGTAAAAAATTTGCAATGGAATTTTCTTGTATCAATGCAAAAGCCTTTACTTTTGTTCAGTTTAATGAGTCCTTGATAAATAAAATGATTAATTTCTTTAAAATAATAATAATAACAATTAGGGATGCACGATATATCGGCACCATATCGGTATCAGCCAATATATGTTCATTTTTAATGTTATCGTTATCGGCCTGATAAGAAAATGTATCCGATATATTAAAGCAGATAAATAATGTAGTATTTCCTTCAGCTGAGACACTTCAGATGTGCACTGTTCAACATTATGCTTTTAAATTGCTTGAAATGACTGGAATCACTTAAAAAAAGGAAAATATGGTTCAGTGCAACAAGTGCAGTGAAAGTCTGTCATATCGGATACATAAAATTATAATGAGAACATTATAATTGTCCGCTTGAGACATGGATTTCAATGGAGAGTTTTGTTTTTGTAATCAGTTTTTCAAAAAAATTATATACAAATTTTGATTATAATTATATACAAATTATATACAAATTTTGATTTATCGGCCAATATATCGGTTATCGGCTTTCAAGTATAAAGAATTATCGGTTATTGGTATCGGCCAAAATTTTCATATCGGTGCATCCCTAATAATAATACAAAATTACTGACCCCAATCTTTTGAATGCAGAATAATTGTAAATTACGTATTGAGGATAACATTTTCAAAACTTTACGTGTGCCCATGTTTAGTGCTGATGCTTGTGAACGTTACAGACGGGCGCAGGTAGTCCAGCTCTCAGGGTGATCTGCTCGAAGGACTCAGCCTATTAATAGAAATGACGAATAGAGATCCTTTCACACGCCCTCTGACTATTCATATCCCATGCACACGCCTTAAGCACTGAGCAAGCCATCAGTAATGCAGTGTTTCAGTATTCAGGGAGACAGAACCCGGGGTTATGCTTTCTCAACTATTATGTTTATGTAGGCGGCACATAGCATACCAACATAACCAGTCCAGTTCCATCATGATGAGTGATGTGCTTTCCTGCAGATATGCTCCTGTGCCCTCAAAACGGCATGTGTTTTATTGCAGTCAACTAATGGGATTTTTTTTCTTTCTTACATGTTCATCTTTCTTTAGTGTGTAATGTTGCTGTTTGAGCATGAAAAAGCTCTGCAAAGTCACACAGTTCTTCTCTATATCAGTGTCAGTGTTTCTGAACTCCCTGAATCGCCTCCATTGTAGTCTTGAGTTTCTTCCCGGAACGAACACGTCACAATATTCCTCATTTAAATAATTCATACGCAGAATAAAGGGGCGGGGCCTGGTTGAGTTAGTTAGTAGTGTGTTAAACTGGCGGTTATGGAAAGGAGCGGGACATTTCCCAAACACACTCGAAACGCTTGACCAATCACAACACACTGATCCAGCCGACCAATCAGAGCACAGTGTGCTTTTCAGAAGGAGGGGCTTCATAGAGACAGGAACTAAACAGAGCGTTACTGACAGACTGGGAAGAGAGGAGCCGCAACAATGGAGAATATGGGGAAATAATGTGTTTATTGGACATTCAAGCATGAAAACCTGTTCTTGTAGAGCCCAAAAACAACAACAATAATTTGTAGTAGGGTAAAATATGGCCTCTTTAAATGCAACTAAAATAATCATGCATTTATAGCAAAATAAGAAGATTTATGCTATTATTCTTACCATAGACCAAATATATTTGAAGTAAAAGAATAGAAAGAAAAAGGAAAAGTACTCTGTTTCGGGCTCTTCCTCACTGATCTGTCTTGCGTTAAAAGCATGGTTTGCTCGAGACCCTCTGATGGCCCATGTCCCGCTCTGTCATGCCTCTAGATTTCCCTCTTTCACACACAGCGTCAGGACTCCTCTCTCTCTCTCATCGGTGGATGAAAGGAGACATCTAGTGCTCAGAGCAGAGAAGAGAGAGACCACAGGAGTGTGTGTGTGTGTGTGCGCTGATGATTAAAGCAGTCTGGAGAATCTGCCACGCACAGATCGGTGAGGGATTTTATTTCCCTTTTATGTGAAGGAAACATCAAGTATGACAGCAGGTCGTGTCTCTCAGACGGGAGAGTTTCTCGTTCTGTCTCCTAAAACCCCTCGGCCTCCTGGGACGGGTCTGAAAGATTTAGCTCATTAATTTCTATTGTTTGCGCTTTCAACTATTTTTAACTTCTCTCTCCTGTGAGGATGTCACTATTCAGTGCTGGACAAAAGGGCTTTGTTGTCTTGTCTGCACAATTAAGACAACCAAACGTTCAGTCGTTCTCTGTGAAAGCTTGTGGAATAGAGCACTTCCAGGAAACAGCAGGAATACACTCGTTTTTTTAAATACATTTGACCACATTTAATATAATTATTTAATCATTTAAATATGTTAGATATATTTTTTTATATATTTTCCTTTCCTTTTATTTTTCCTGTTAAATGACTTTCTTTTCTCCATTTCCTTTGTTCCCTTTTCACCTTAATTTTCCCTTTTAATTTTTCCCTTTCCTTTTTAATTTCCTTTCTTTTTCACTTTCCCTTTACTTCTTTCTTTTTGTTTCCCCATTTGTTTCTTTACTTTCCCTTTTCCTTTTAATTTCGCCATTCTTTTACCCATATCTTATAATTTACTTTTTCCCTTTTCCTTTCTTTTCACTATTATTTTCCCCATTTCCTTTTCATTTCCCCACTTCTTTCCCTTTATTTTTCCTTTTCATTTCCCGGTTCTTTTTTCAGTTTCCTTTCTTTGTTTTCTTTTTCCTGTTAAATGCCATTATTTTCCCAATTCCCTTTACTTTCTCTTCCTTTTTGCTTTCTTTTGTCTGTTTCTTTTTTATTTCCAATTTCCACCTAAGCTTTCTTTTTCCTTTCCTTTCCTGTCCTTTCCTTTTCCTTTTCCTTTTCCTTTTCCTTTCCTTTCCTTTCCTTTCCTGCTCTCCTTTTCCTGTCCTTTCCTTTTCATATCCTTTCCTTTTCCTGTCTTTTCCTTTTCATTTCCTTTTCTTTTCCTTCCCTGCTCTCCTTTTCATTTCCTGTCTTTTCCTTTTCATTTCCTGTCTTTTCCTTTCCTTTCCTTTCCTTTCCTTTCCTTTCCTTTCCTTTCCTTTCCTTTCCTTTCCTTTCCTTTCCTTTCCTGCTATCATTTTCCCGTTAAATCCCCCTCTTTTACCCATTTACTTTGTTCTTTTTTTAAATTTTTTTCCTGTTTCCTTTTTGTTTCCCATTTCCCCTTTTTTTCCTCTTATGGCTTTTCTTTTTCCTGTTAATTTTCATTTTTCCCTATTTCCTTTACTTTCTGTTTCTGTCCACTGTCCTTTTTCTATTTTCATTTCCCCATTATTTTCCCTCTTCCTTTTCTCTTTGCCTTTTCCTTTCCCTTGTAACAAAACTGATAGCATGTTTTCAGCATTTTAGATTACAGAGATGCAGCCGAACAGGCAGAATGGACATTGCCAAAGAAAATCACCATGTGTCAATGGGAATGAAAGAGTGTCAGGTCAGATGCTCTGTTAATGTCCCTGTCAAAATAGACGTATTAAGACTCGTAAAGACATTGTCTCAGCAATGACCCTGCATGTGTTGAGCCATTGCTCATACAGACTTTTTTTTTTTTTTTTTACCAATCCTGAGCGTGATTTGAGAATCAGAGGTCATTGTGTTTGTGATGTCCTCAGGCCGCTCACTCAGATCTGGTCACGTCTCAGTATCTGCATCACCCAGAGGTGTGTTTGTGTGTGTGTGTGTGTCGGTGTGGTATGGCTACTGTCTGCTTGTGTTAAGGCCGAGTAATGGCTAATCAGCGCTGTCTGCCACGGCCGGTGGAAAGCACCCGGGCTTCTGCTTAATAATCTCTCTTCAGCTGCCCTTAATCATCCTTGATCAGAGAGCCGATGCACTGCCATCTTGAATCCAACCTCTGAACGTGAGCGCCTGGCCCGGCCTCACTTTAACTTACGCTCAGAAAGCACAGCATTAATACTCTGTGACACCTCAAAGCAAACCTTAGCGTTTCAATTAGAGCCTCGCGGTGCCCTGGAGAACGTTTGCCACTCCTCCCCATCTCAAACACACTCTCACTTGCATTTCAGTGGGTATTTCTCTTGTTTACCTTTTTATTTGTTGTGATTACTGATTTTTCAGGATGATTCATTTTCAGCTGCTGGCGAGTAAAATAGGTTATATGTTTAGAGAAACCAAAACAGAGCTGCTTTACATTTTGGCCTTATTGAGTTAGAAGTGAACAAACCATATATTTGTAAAATCCAGACCTATGTTCTCGAACAGCTTCAAGGTTAAACTTCATCCAGCTCGTTTATCTTCAAACCTTTGGTGTTTTGAATTTGTTAATGTTTTACAAGAAGGTACCATGTATGATCATTTATAATAGTTCACCCAAATTTTGCATCACTGGAACACTTTCATGCTATTGCTTTTTCTTCTACAGAACAAAAAAAGATTAAATTTGAAGAATGTTCAGTGGTTTTTGCCCATATTATGAAAGTCAGTGGGATCCAAAGCTTTCAAGCTGTGAAAAATGTAGAATCAAACAAGAATGTAAAGTCCGGATTGATGTGTTCTACTTCTTGATCACTTTATATGATAAAAATGTAACCTTATATTCCCTTTCAAATCATAACAAACATCAGTCAACAACTTCATACAAAGTCTAGTGTTGTAGTTGAGACCACCTAAACCGAGACCAAGACCAGTGTGTTGAGACCAAGACATGACCAAGACCAGCACTCCTCAAATTCGTTGAAAAGATTTGCATCTACTGTCTGAGAAATGTCTTATATTTAATCAATACATACAGTTAGGATAATAAGACACTATAGAGCTGCTACCAATCAAATCACTAACAATCAAATTAATCTTTGTGTTGCAGAGGTGGCACAGAAGTTGCATCTGAATTGGTACACCCGCATAAATAATGTTCAGATTATTTTTTTTAAATACAATTTTGAATATAGAAATGTGATGGAAAAATAAAATGATAGGTCTACTTTTAAATATGAAACTGAAACCAAAACACTTAATGAGTGAGCCACGGAATCATTTATTCAACCCATTTGTTCAAAGCAGTTGATTAATTTAATAACGAAATATGTTGCCGAAATAGCAAAAACGTGTCTAAAATTGTCTAAAATGTATGTCACTTAATATTAACTTCTTGTTTATTGAACGTTTGTATAAAATCAACATCATATTTGCTATTGTGCTCATATTCGTGAAAACAGCTCTCTTGCTCTTGTGATATTGCTTGATTATATACTGTTATATAAAAAACAAGATCTCATACAAGTATGTTTTTGCAATCATAACTTGAATTTTGTGGTCATTCATATAAATTTGGGGCATTTTGGAGACTATCCTGCATTGATTTCGAACCTGGCACCACAGTAACAAAAGAAATCACATTTTAAATAAGTTATTGATTGCATTTTAAGCAGTAAGTTTTAAATCAAATCACATTAATGATGTAAACAAATAAATCAGACAATTCACCGGCAATTTAGGGATATCCTCTCAGTTGTGGTCTTGAGATAAAATCCAGAGTCCTGTAAGTCTGAGACCAAGACGAGACCAAGAACAAATGCAGTCGAGACCGAGACGAGACCAAGACCGATCTTGAGTACTACAACACTAACAAAGACTACACCAAATATGATGACACAAACGTCATGCCATTTGGACACATGACATGCTACAACCAGTGTGGTTTGACATTTGAGGTCATGAGTTTGGTACAACATGAGGCTAAATTATGACAGAATTTAATTTTTCGGTGAACTAATACTGTAAAATCTGCACTATGTAACTTATATAATGTCAATCAACATCTGTGATTTAAACACAGACTTGTGTAGGAACATTATTTTGTATTTTACATCAGTTGTTTTGGCACATACATTTGGTGGTATGATGTGAACACATGGTTACCCAGTTAACTTTCAACCCTCTGAAATTCCTTGTGTCCAACAAGAAAAAAAACTATATTTGCGTCAGTCTTAAATCTCTCCAGATCTTGAAGCTTTTGCCATCTGAAAAGCCATTGATTCTTGGCAATCTCCAAATAAGCGCTCTGTTAACCTTAGCAATAGGGCTAGGTATTGACATAGATGTCACAAATCAATTTGATTCTGATTCACAAGCTCTTGATTGGATTCTGTTGTGATTTCGATTTGATTCGATTCAATATCGATTAGTTTGATTATTTATCAGGTACAGTGCATGTCAATTTATCTTAAGGACATCAATGTCTCAACTAATGCTGTAAACTCTACAGTAAACCCTGTCAGGTATATAATATTAAAGCTTGAAATTAGTTCAAATATCTATATCTATAATAATCAACAGTCAAACATTATACAAATGTTTAAATTAGACATTAGTGTTTTTTTAATCAACTTTTTACTGATATATTTTTTTATAAATCAATTTGTTGATGACATATAAACAAGCAGTGGCTGTAATAAAAGCCATTTTCATGGCAGATTTATTCAAACATACAATAAATGAAACTTCACTAACAGGTTAAGTAATATTTGAATGAATACTGTCTTTATATTTATCAAATGCTCTTCTCTAAAGTTATCTCTTCTAGTTACTTGACACTGTTGTATTATTGACGTATTTTCATTTCTGAAACACAGACTACATGAGACATGATATATTTCACTAAGTTATTCTGTATCTTTTTATGTCCATTCATGTTTTATTTGGTGCTATAACTAGTAGTAAAGAGGAAGAGATGATCGGTTCACGTGTGATCTGTCACGCCACACTGAAGAGCGCTAAAACAACATGTATTGTTTATATTTCATGATACAATTGACAGAGTTTAAAAGCTGAGACAAAGCGTTGGGATTATTGGATGTGCTGTAAAATAATGTTTAGTAAAGTTTTGCACATGCATCAACTGAAAACAGCATTGACTAAAAGATTGATACTTGGGATTTAAGAATCAATATTGGTGCATCAAACTGAAGAGCGATTAAAAACTATATTTATTGTAATAAATAGTCAACCCAGCCATACTTAGCAACCACAATCAATGCCTTAGCAACCATCCTGAACACCCTAGCAACCAGATAGCAATCTCCAAATAACCACTCATCTCACTGTCTGATTCTGATGCCTTAGCAACCATTCAAACACCCTAGCATTATGAGTTCTGCACGGACGAGCACCTGTTCAGAGAATGTACAATTTATACATTTGGATGGCCTCATGCTGGTAAAGGGCATAAATTGTGCGCTGGTGACGTTTTGAAATTACAAATGGCATGAAATGACAATGATACAAAATGACATAATCGCTTCTTAAAATCTCACATCAGAATGTATAATTTAGCACTTTAGACTTCTATTAGGGACCTGCATTTGAATTTAGAAAAAAGCTTGAAAGATGATGCTCCTCCTGAACACTGCTGCTACGCCACATTAAAACAGAGAGCGGTTCTCTCATTATAGCGCTGATCGAATCCAGAGATCCACAGAGACCAGCGGATTGGACAACCAAATTGACCTAGAGAAGAACAGAAATGGCAGAAATGGCTTCTTATGAAGGAGCAATTCATTAAAGCAGTGTGATGATCAGTGATATTTATCTCCATACGACAGGATGGTATTTTTACACCCGTCATTATGTGATAAATGGAAGGATCTTGATAAGGAAAGGCAGTGAACGTCATTATTAAGGACTTTTATATTCAATCAGCATATTGATCACCAAACACGCAGATAATAACATTCATTAACAGCGAGTTAGTGGCCTCTAGAATCTAATTGGCCGCCCCAGGTGCCACTCCAGAATTCTGAACCCTGATTGGCCATTCGTTCCTGAAGGCATAGGCGTTGATTTCGGGGGGGGGGGGACGGGGGGGACGCGTACCCACCAGATTTTGTACCCACCACTTTTAACTTCCGTCCATATTAATTTGACGTTTGGTTCGATTTTTTTGACCGTTTTCAGTGGTTATGAGGAGCAATATGAGAGAGAGATTTGGTAATCATTGTCTGACCCAACAAAAAAACATTATTCATTTTATATTATTTTTCGTGTTCACATTTATGAGGGAAAAAACAACGTGCAGTTCTCGGTTACGGACGCGAGCGCTCTGAGAGCGGCACTAAAAGACTGCTTTAAAACTTTCACAGAGACCTCAAAAAGAACTGCTGCCTTTCTTTAAATTGAATTTCGTTTTGTATTAATTATATCTTAATTTTAATCAATGTTTCATGAACCAATTGCCTGGATTTAATAAATAAGAAGTAAATATCAGACAATAGATAATCACGACATGGAGGCGCCGGCGAGTGAACTGGAGTTCGTCTCATAAATGAACCGAAACTCAGCGTATAATGCAACTAGAAAAAAAAAACTTTTAGTCGGAAGCAGCCCTTATTCCACATATTTTCGAACCAGGCAACAGGACATCTGGGTTGAGCGAGCGACCCTGCGGAATGAACGAGTGGAGGAAATATTCAGAAATGCGCTCTCCACTCACGAGCTCTGATCGGAAACAAACCCGAACCTCACTGTCTGCTGAACTTGCGCAGAAACATCAAAATATAACCAGCTTTCTAAAATGGTTTTTAAAACTAAACACTATTTTAGCACAAATGATGTGCTTATTGGCGATTTTTTATAATTATTGACAAAATTAGAATATAGCCTAGTAAAAGTTTTTTTTTTGGGTGGGCCTGTTGAAAAGTGGGGCCGTGCCTGAGCTACAGGACATCGTCTTTCAAAACATAACCTGCGCGAAAGAGAGAAAAAAAATGAATGCGTCATTGTACCCAGCACTTCTGAAAATGCACTTCTGAATGCTTCTCTGTCCCCAGCACATTTCAAACCAAACTGAAGCCCATGCCTGAAGGCCATTCTGAGGAAAACGTAACGTTACGTGAGGTTTTATTGACGTCTTTCCGAGGTTAAAACACAGATCTAGCGATAACATGAGGCATGGTACATTTCAGTAAGTTGTACTGTATCTTTCAATAAACCTTCTGATGTTCATTCATGTTTATTTGGTGATGTAACTACTCTATACAATCCCACACGAAATCTGAGGTCTGGTGATAAGAGACTTCTCTCTGTCCCCTGATCGCAATTAAAGCATAGAGGAGATAAAGCCTTTGCTATTGCCGGCCCTAGGTCCTTCCGGCGTTTATCAGATCGGCACAGTCCTTTACTGTTTTTAAATCATCTCTTAAAACCATCTTAAAAATCATCAATTTTTTTCCCTTGGCTTTCAATTCACTGTGAGCTTCTCTCATGAATGTGTGGTTTGCCCTGTGTTTCTTCATTTTGTGTTGTTCAGCACTTCGGTTGCCTGTGTCTGCTGTTTATTACTGTGCTATATGACTAAAACAAACTTGAAACTTAGAGGAAAGGATGACCTGAGGTGGACACAGCGATCTGTCACACCACATTAATGTTATTTATCGTTTGAATTGGGTTTTAAAATTGAAATATAACAATTTGAAAATAAAAGCACGAATCTTATTGCGATTATCTTAAAACAAAAGACTAAAAGATCTTCGATCATCAAAATGAAGATCCACTAAAAAAGAGAAATCAATATTTTCAACGCAGCCCTAGAATCCACACACAGCGCACATGTTTGCCTGTTCTTGCGTCTCCGTGTTGTTTGCGTGAAGCAGACACTAACAAAGCTCACCATCTGAGAAACGCCACTGTTTCAGTCATTGATTTCGGCCCTCTAAAATGGTTTTAACTGAAATATTTCTGCTGATTATTTTCGATTGCCCAAGTTTTGTAAACAATAAATATTTATTGTTCCACATTTTATTGGAGAGAGTGTATCTGTATTTTCTATTAACATTCATTATAATGGTAATAAAAGGTCAATGAAACATTTAAATTATTGTAATACCATGATTTTTGGATGTGATACTATGTAAGCACTAGTGTTGTAGACTGTAGTGCTCGGTCTTGTCTCAGTCTCAGACGAAGAGGACTCGGATTTTATTTCAAGCCCGTTTAAGACCACAACTGAGGGTATATCACGAAATTATTCGTTAACATCATTACTGTGATTAGACGTTAAACTTCTGACCAAGAGCCAAATCCAGGGCTGCCAACTCTCACGCAATTGACACGCTCTCACGCCACAGCGGCCACACATCCATTTTCTAACGCACAGAAAAATCGCGAAGCAAAGAGGACATTGAGACCGACAGACAAGACAGACCAGGTTACTTATGATATAAAAAAAAGTATATTCTATTACGAAATTCAAACAATAAATACCGTTTTGGCGCTTGTAAATGTGACGTGACAGATCCCTAGCGGCACGTTAACTGATCATCTCTACTAGCTAATAGTAAATAAACACGAATGAACACTGTTGAAAGATACAGTACAACTTACCGAAATGTATATTCCTCATACATAATATCGATCATAAGTGTTTTTCAACCACGGAAAGAGGTAAAACAGCTGGAGAACAATTGTCACATAACATTTACCTCAGGAAAGTCATTTAATTACCATAATATAGCACGTTAGTTGGCTAGAAAAAAATTGCTGTAGAGAGTATTTTGCTAAATATGTGTAGGCTACTATATTAAATATTTATATTTTACTTACATCGTTAAATAAAGTTGTTATTATAATAAAAAAAAGCATCAAGTTTAATTTGAGTTATTTTTAACCTTAAATAATACTACCAGCTGATAGGACTCTCTGTGTGTTTACAGCATTAGGTGAGTTTTTTTAAAAATTAACGCGTATCTTGTGTACCTAATATGTATCCAAATGATCAATATTGAATCAAATCACAAGAATTTAAATGAATTGAAATCGTGAAATTTGTGTCAAGCAATAATAAAAAACATAGCTTACCAGAAATTGTACCATGTAAACATTGTAACATGGCTGCTGGTCTTTCAAAGAGGGGAAGCTCATTTTCGGCCTACATCATAAAAATTTTCCATTTATTTATATGTAAATTCTGCCCTATGTTCCTTTTCAAGAAAGTGCTCTGTGACCCTGTCGTACCAACTGGTCGTCTTTTCCAGTGACTTGACCAGTGTCCTCTCAATGGCCAGCAGAGTTAGGTATAATTGTATAAATATAATAAAGGAATAAATAATAATATAATAAAGTATAATAATAATACTACTACTAATATTTTTTTAATTATTTTAATAATTATTTTGTAATTATTACTACTAATAATATAAAAATATAATAAGTAATAATATAATAAAGATATAAATGTATAATTGTGTGAAATGTATTATGAAAATTGGCAAGCAACTTCGACAAGCAAATACCAAGAAATAAGTTGCTGCAGTTTGTCTTTCGACTTCACTTGCAAAATCCGCGATGGGACTGAGCTCGAATAGCTTCATCGTCAGCGACTTTACCAGGTCGGCTGACTCGATTTCCTTCTCATACATTCCCGTAGCGTCACAGTGCATTTCCCTGTTGAAGCCCAGCAGTGATGAGTCGTTCATCGTGTCTGTCGCGTGACAAATGAACGAAAGACTCGGAAGGTAAAGTAATTATTTATGTTCCCTGTGAATATAATTATAATTTCTTAATTCAGAATATGATCAAGATTGAGTAGGTGGATGTGTTCGGGGAATTTGCCTGTTAAAAGTATAACATTTAAAGCCCCTTAAATGAACGAAATGACTCAAAAAAAGATTCGTTCATTTTGATTAACGAGTCAGTAAAATGATCCGAACTTCCCATCACTACTTTTTATTGTATGAAATCGCTGTCAATCAAAAGGAGATGCAGCCTTTCGACAGACCCTCCAATCATCACGCAGAAGCCCGGAGTCCAGGCCAGCCCACTCCCCATTCACCCCCAGAGACGCTGAGTGTCCGTGGGCGGGACATAATCGCAGCATTTATCCAATGACCGTCTAGTTTCGAAGCACTGAAAAAAACTGTTCAAAGCAGACCCATTGAAGTCAATGGACACTGGGCTTCAACAGGGAAATGCACTGTGGCGCTACGGGAATGTATGAGTAGGAAATCGAGTCAGCCAACCTGCTATATGTGACACAAGTGTGTCTTGCAGTGTGGGGACTTGCACTGGTCTTGGTCTTGACTCGGTCTCGGCCTGTCTTGGTCTTGACTTGGTCTCGACCCTTCAAAGTCTTGGTCTTGTCTTGGTCTCGGCCTGTCTTGGTCTTGACTTGGTCTCGACCCTTCTTGGTCTCGGCCTGTCTTGGTCTTGGTCTTGGTCTTGGTTTTGGTCTTGACTTGGTCTCGACCCTTCAAAGTCTTGGTCTTGCCTCGGCCTCGGCCTGTCTTGGTCTTGGTCATGACTTGGTCTCGGTTTAGGTGGTCTTGACTACAACACTAGTTAGCACTGATATTCTTTAAACTACCTTTGGAGTATTGTGTAAATATTGTGTTGTATGAATATGTTAACCAATCAGTAGCGTATATCAGAGCACCATGGTACCATAATCTGATGCCATCACCGCACCATGGTACCAGCACAGTGTTTTTCTCGATCGTGGAGACTGCAGTGAGACAGATGTTGGTGTGTTTGGTATTCTGTGTGTGTTGAAGAGGGACAGACGTGTGTGTAATGGGCTGTTCTCAGCGGCACTGAGGCCTTGTTGCTGTTGACCTGCATTTAGACTCAGGCAGAGTGAGATCAAGCGTCTGATGGTGCCAGCGCAGGTCACGACCTCTATCGGCTGTCAACACAACACGCATCTCAATCACACTCCTCTGACGGCACTGCTGCAGGGATTCACTTCTTTCTGCACGCATGAGTGTGTTTTAAAGTCATTTATCATTTCTACACCAAATGGAAAGTCTCCTGTCGAGAAAACTGGAAGTACCGCCCCACAATTATGCTATTGATTGATCCTATGGTTGCATCTGAAGTCTATGGAAGCTGGTTTCCGCCACAGAATAAAACATTTTAAAAGATAATTGCGACTTGTTTCTCAGAATTGCGTTTTAAAAAGTCAGAATTGCATGACAGAATTCGCTATTGCGAGAAAAAACGCAGAATTGCGAGTTTAATTCTAATATCACGTAGTTCTGACTTTATAACACACAATTGTGACTTTATATCATGCAATTCTGAGATGTAAACTCGCATTTGTGAGAAAAATACCTGTATTTTTTAATCTGTGGTGGAAACAAGCTTCTATAGAAATCACATACTTCCCATAATATCAAAAATATATATATATTTTTATAAAATTAACCTGCCACAATCAATTTCCTCAACTGTCCCGAGCGTCTTCTATGCATGACACACTTTTGTCATACAAATAGTCAACCACCTGTATAACTTTTCAGTGCATGTTTTTTTCTGCATCTTGTAACAGCAAGAATGTTTTTGTTTTAGGGAAGCTCTTAACTCTTAACAACAAAGAACAAAAAGTGCAATTCTTGTGCAAAGAAAAAAATTAATGCATGAAAACTGTCTGGGGAAAAGGCACTTCAAATGTATGTAAATCGAGACATTGTTATCTTAGCAGCGTTAACAACAAAATCGTTACACAAACTGTGAATAAATTATAATTTCCATGAGTACAGAATTCAGTCAGTGAGCGTTTTCAGTGTTAACACTTCTGACTGGCAATTGCATTTATAAATCAATAGAAACTTGTGTGATTGGGTGCAACTCTTAGCGCTGCAAAAAAGACATGTAAAAAAAAAATATATATATATATATGATGCACCGTAAATATATTTATTTATAAAGCCGCAATCTACACTTTTCATACATTTTCACATTTCCTTTTGTATTTATTTTAATTCTGCAGGGACAATTTTTGTTCATTCATGCTTTTCTGCCCCAAGCCCCATTAATTTCTCATATGGGATCTCTGTGTTACAATGAATATATTTTATTATATGATATGATTATATTATATTATATATTTTTTAAATATGGCTTTATTATTAATATGGTGATTATCTCAAGGTGGACACGCAACTTAATAAATGATTTTTAAACATCTGAATCTAACCATATCATGTCAACAAAAGGAAAAGTCAGCCAGCTATTTATGATTATATCAGTTATTGTGCCTTTCGCCCTGACCACAAATAACATCATTTTACATATTCTTCAATTAATCAAAAACTGTTGATTTAATTACCTTTGACAACTGAAAAACATTAACAAGACCTCTTCTGTAACTGTATCGATTTTCATTTGTTTGCTGTATAAATTATTTTAAATCATTAAATATTATATCAAATTAGTGCAGAATCAAGTTTCCATTGCTGCCCGGGATCTTGTCGAGAATCAGCCAAATGTCCATGTGCATAATGAAATGTTTAGGAAACTGCTGTGTTCAGTTTCTGTGCCATCTAGTGGTTTAGAGGAGAATAAAATCAAAGGTAACACTTTATTTCGATTGTCCACTTTAGACGTTTGACTAACTATAAGTAACTTTGTAACTACATGCCAACTAACTCTCATTAGAGTATTAGTAGACTGTCTGCTTAATATCTGCACACACTTTATTTTGATGCTCCTCTACAGACATTATCCTAATCTACATGTCTATGCTACACCCTAACAGTCTACTAATACTCTAATGACTGCTAGTTGACATGTAGTTGCAAAGTTACTTATAGTTTTGGACCTTTTGAAATAAAGTGTAACTAAATCAAATGCACCGTTTACCCCGGTGCGACTTTATCCCCACTGTCAAGTCCACTGTAACCTCTTCACTCCAGACGAGTGTGTGTTTCCTGATGTGTGATGCTGTGTGTGCCATAGGTGCAGCGCTCCAGAAACAAGCAGATGAGGGAGATGTTTCCCGACGGATTCGGGATCCATCACGCCGGGATGTTACGGCAGGACCGAACACTCATGGAGAACATGTTTTCCAGAGGATACATAAAGATTCTGGTGTGCACCGCCACGCTGGCCTGGGGTGTTAACTTACCCGCTCACGCTGTCATCATCAAGGTCAGGACACATCGCTGCTGGCTTGTGTATGTGTGCATGAAATTATTAAAGTGCCCATATTATGCTTTTCAGCTATTACCTTTCATGTACAGTAGTATGTTTATAGCTGTTTGTAAATGTAAAATGTCTGCAAAGATCAAAGTGCAGATAAATTGAGTTTTTGTCAATCAAAAGAAAGAAGCAATTCTGAACTGCCTGAAACTAGTCGTCAGTAATTCCACTCTTACTTTTTGCACAAACCTATGTAGGATTGTATCAAATTTGCATAATGGTCTTCATTGGCTGCCCACGAACAGTCTACTTTGCCCTGCCCTCAAACACTGTAGTTGTAGCGAAGGCTGGAAGAAATTGTTTAGTTTTGGCAACATGTCGAGAAGACGCTGTTTTCAGCACTGCGAATCCATTTTGACGCACTTCCAAAGCCATTTATACGGTAAAACCAACACCATCATTGCTGTACATATCATTGTGTATCAAATGCTGAGAAAGAGCTTAAATTCATAAATGCTAACCGGGGTTTGGTTTTGGCCACGCACTGTTACCGGTCAACCAATCACAACAGACTGAGCCATCTGACCAATCAGAGCAGAGTAGACCAATCACAACAGACTGGGTCATCTGACCAATCAGAGCAAAGTAGGCTCATGGAAAGATGGGTTTAAAGAGAATGAATTCTTTATCGAACCGTTTCAGAGACTGTGAGAAAAGACATGCCTATATTGTATATTATGAGAAAATAATGTTTAGCCTTGGCTGCATGTAAACCTGTTGAAGGAGACTCCAAAACAAAATTCAGATCCTTTGAGGATGCTTTAAATAAGCATAATAGGGGCACTTGAATCATAATTCTGGAATCTACAGAATGAGCTTTAATTGATTCCTGTCTGATATCAGGGCACTAATATCTATGATGCCAAGCGTGGAGCACTGGTGGATCTGGGCATCCTGGACGTGATGCAGATCTTCGGTCGGGCCGGACGGCCACAGTTTGACAAGTACGGAGAGGGAACCATCATCACGACCCATGAGAAGCTGAGCCATTACCTGACACTCCTGACCCAGCAGAACCCCATCGAGAGCCAGTTCCAGCAGAGCCTATCCGACAACCTCAACGCTGAGGTACAGCCACACACACTGCCAACCTCAACGCTGAGGTACAGCCACACACACTGCCAACCTCAACGCTGAGGTACAGCCACACACACTGCCAACCTCAACGCTGAGGTACAGCCACACAACCTGCCAACCTCAACGCTCAGGTACAGCCACACACACTGCCAACCTCAACGCTGAGGTACAGCCACACACACTGCCAACCTCAACGCTGAGATATAGCCACACACACTGCCAACCTCAACGCTGAGGTACAGCCACACACACTACTAACCTCAACGATGAGGTACAGCCACACACACTGCCAACCTCAACGCTGAGATACAGCCACACACACTATCAACCTCAACGCTGAGGTACAGCCACACACACTACCAACCTCAACGCTGAGATACAGCCATACACACTGCCTACCTCAACGCTGAGGTACAGCCACACACACTGCCAACCTCAACGCTGAGGTACAGCCACACACACTACCAACCTCAACGCTGAGGTACAGCCACACACACTACCAACCTCAACGCTCAGGTACAGCCACACACACTGCCAACCTCAACGCTCAGGTACAGCCACACACACTGCCAACCTCAACGCTGAGGTACAGCCACACACACTGCCAACCTCAACGCTGAGGTCCAGCCACACACACTGCCAACCTCAACGCTGAGATACAGCCACACACACTACCAACCTCAACGCTGAGGTACAGCCACACACACTGCCAACCTCAACGCTGCCAACCTCAACGCTGAGGTACAGGCACACACACTGCTAACCTCAACGCTGAGGTACAGCCACACACACTACCAACCTCAACGCTGAGGTACAGCCACACACACTGCCAACCTCAACGCTGAGGTACAGCCACACACACTACCCACCTCAACGCTGAGGTACAGCCACACACACTGCCAACCTCAACGCTCAGGTACAGCCACACACACTGCCAACCTCAACGCTGAGGTACAGCCACACACACTACCAACCTCAACGCTGAGGTACAGCCACACACACTACCAACCTCAACGCTGAGGTACAGCCACACACACTGCCAACCTCAACGCTGAGGTACAGCCACACACTTCAACGCTGAGAACGCTGAGGTACAGCCACACACACTGCTAACCTCAACGCTGAGGTACAGGCACACACACTGCTAACCTCAACGCTGAGGTACAGCCACACACTTCAACGCTGAGAACGCTGAGGTACAGCCACACACACTGCCAACCTCAACGCTGAGGTACAGCCACACACTTCAACGCTGAGAACGCTGAGGTACAGCCACACACACTGCTAACCTCAACGCTGAGGTACAGCCACACACACTGCTAACCTCAACGCTGAGGTACAGCCACACACACTGCCAACCTCAACGCTGAGGTACAGCCACACACTGCCAACTTCAACGCTGAGAACGCTGAGGTACAGCCACACACACTGCCAACCTCAACGCTGAGGTACAGCCACACACACTACCAACCTCAACGCTGAGGTACAGCCACACACACTGCCAACCTCAACGCTGAGGTACAGCCACACACTTCAACACTGAGAACGCTGAGGTACAGCCACACACACTGCTAACCTCAACGCTGAGGTACAGGCACACACACTGCTAACCTCAACGCTGAGGTACAGCCACACACACTGCCAACCTCAACGCTGAGGTACAGCCACACACACTGCCAACCTCAACGCTGAGGTACAGCCACACACACTGCCAACCTCAACGCTGAGGTACAGCCACACACACTACCAACCTCAACGCTGAGGTACAGCCACACACACTACTAACCTCAACGCTGAGGTACAGGCACACACACTGCTAACCTCAACGCTGAGGTACAGCCACACACACTGCCAACCTCAACGCTGAGGTATAGCCACACACACTACCAACCTCAACGCTGAGGTACAGGCACACACACTGCCAACCTCAACGCTGAGAACGCTGAGGTACAGGCACACACACTGCCAACCTCAACGCTGAGGTACAGGCACACACACTACTAACCTCAACGCTGAGATACAGGCACACACACTGCCAACCTCAACGCTGAGATACAGGCACACACACTGCCAACCTCAACGCTGAGGTACAGCCACACACACTACTAACCTCAACGCTGAGGTACAGGCACACACACTGCTAACCTCAACGCTGAGGTACAGCCACACACACTGCCAACCTCAACGCTGAGGTACAGCCACACACACTACCAACCTCAACGCTGAGGTACAGGCACACACACTGCCAACCTCAACGCTGAGAACGCTGAGGTACAGGCACACACACTGCCAACCTCAACGCTGAGATACAGCCACACACACTGCCAACCTCAACGCTGAGGTACAGCCACACACACTACCAACCTCAACGCTGAGGTACAGGCACACACACTGCCAACCTCAACGCTGAGAACGCTGAGGTACAGGCACACACACTGCCAACCTCAACGCTGAGGTACAGGCACACACACTGCCAACCTCAACGCTGAGGTACAGCCACACACACTGCCAACCTCAACGCTGAGGTACAGCCACACACACTGCCAACCTCAACGCTGAGATACAGGCACACACACTGCCAACCTCAACGCTGAGATACAGCCACACACACTGCCAACCTCAACGCTGAGATACAGCCACACACACTGTCAACCTCAACGCTGAGATACAGCCACTCACACTGCCAACCTCAACGCTGAGATACAGCCACACACACTGCCAACCTCAACGCTGAGATACAGCCACACACACTGCCAACCTCAACGCTGAGATACAGCCACACACACTGTCAACCTCAACGCTGAGATACAGCCACACACACTGCCAACCTCAACGCTGAGATACAGCCACACACACTGCCAACCTCAACGCTGAGATACAGCCACACACACTGCCAACCTCAACGCTGAGGTACAGCCACACACACTGCCAACCTCAACGCTGAGGTACAGCCACACACACTGCCAACCTCAACGCTGAGGTACAGCCACACACACTGCTAACCTCAACGCTGAGAACGCTGAGGTACAGCCACACACACTGCCAACCTCAACCTCAACCTCAACGGATCATCGCGTGTCGCCATCGTGGCTGGTTAGGACAAAACTCGGATTAAAGTTCAAATTAGCCAATGATTTACTCACCCTGAAGCCATCCTAGGTGTATATGACATTCTTCTTTCAGACGAATACAATCGGATTTATATATACAAAAATGTCCTGGCTCTTCAAGCTTGATAATGAGAGTGAATGGGTGTCTGTCTTTGGAAGTCCATCAAAGCGCATCCATCCATGATAAAAGTGCTCGACACGGCTCTGTTAATAAAGTCTTTCTGAAGTGAAACGATGCGTTCGTGTAAGAAAAATATCCATATTTGTTCTCAGCTACAATTTGTTTAAGGCCAAAAGATGTAAACTTGTTTACAAGTAAATGAAAAGCCTGTTTAAATGAACATCTCCCCTCTTGCTGTATCAGAATCTCACAGATTTCATTTATGATGTTCAGTGTCACAATAATGTGTCTTTTCCTAAGATCAAGCTGCCTCATTCTTTCAGTTTTATTATTACATGACCTTGAGAATTACTTTTTAAATACTGTAAATGGTAGATTATAAGACTATATGTTTTATGCTGGTGTATGGTATTTCTAAAGTGTTAAAAAGGAGAAAAAAAACCCATTAACAATGTATACCGAATCTAACTGAAAACTGTGGCCACAGGGCTGTGATGCAAACCAAACCGAGGATTTTTTGAACCGTTCCACCCCTAATATATATATATTGACAGAAGCACAACTAAATTACTAAAATCTAAATTTAAATTAAAATGAAGCTAATTCAAAATATAAATATTTTTTTTTATATTAGATTATATAAATCATCTCCTACTATAAAATCACAACTTGTTCTAACACTAAAACCCAAAGTCAGGCTGTCTTTTTGTCTCTAAATTGTATTTATTTTATTTGTCACTAAATTTAGTTTGCACTGAACAAGGAGTTTCACTTTAGTTTTTGTTTGTTTGCAACGGTTTGTTTTAATTTACTTTTTTTTTTAGCAAAAATATTTGACTGCTAGAATGTTTTTTTGTAATTTAATTAATGATAATAAGCTTGGAAAAGAATTAAATGAGCTTAATGAACTCATCAAGATGTTTATAATAGTAGAAGGAAAGGGCTGTTCCTGACTCCGCCACATGATGGCAGCATCTGCACGCGTCATCCCACACAAGCTCATGATCAGTTCATCCAACAGATGGCGCAGTGTCATCAGACATAAGTTGAATGTTAGATTAAAATCATTCCTGCATGTATTACGACTGTGTCTGTGCGTGGCATATCAATTATCATATTATGTCCAAGATCTCAATCACATAGTTAGTAATAGCCTATTAAACACAACCCACACCTCCAGAAAACATTAGGATTTGATTTAAAGTGCTTGAAATGTGATGCTTGCTTTATGGTTGTTGTGTGCAGATCGCTCTAGGGACGGTCACTAATGTTGATGAGGCCGTCCGGTGGTTGAGTTACACGTATCTGTACGTGCGAATGAGAGCCAATCCACTGGTTTACGGGATCAACCACAAGGCCTGTCAGGTGCTCATGCTCTCAGAATCTGCTCTTAATATTCTCAGTAGTTAAATGGCACATAAGATTCACCTGTTTTTAAAAAATATCTTTTCAGTGTAAATATATATTTATATTAGTCATAATATATATATTTATAATATAGTTAATATATATTAGTTATACAGTTATATTTTCCTCTCTTGTTATATTTTTTGTCAAATGGTTTGTTGTGAAATATTGTGATAGTTGATGATAATTGCGGTGTTGTTCAGATGGACCCGCAGTTGGAGCTCTACAGGAAGGAGTTAGTGGTGGAGTCGGGCAGAAAGCTGGATAAAGCTCGGATGATCCGCTTCGACGAGAGGACGGGTTATTTCGCGTCCACAGATCTTGGCAGGACAGCCAGTCATTTCTACATAAAGTACAACACTATGGAGGTGAGATGTGTACGGATGTATAGAGCGAGCCATTGGCTGCATGCGGTATTTTATTCTCAAAGAAAACATGACGTTAACTTGGCAAAAAACAAACACTGTATGACATTTTAAAAAGACAAATTATTGCTTTAGTCCACAATTTTAAATCTGTGATACTGAGTGTTTTATTCAGCAAGGACAAAAGTGACAGTGAATAAAGTTATACTATTACAAAAGATTTATGTTTCAAATAAATGCTGTGCTTTTGAACTTTCCATTCATCAAATAAATCTGAAAAAAATGGATAATGTTTTCCACAAAAGTATTGCGCAGCACAACTGTTTTCAACATTGATAATAATCAGAAATGTTTCTTGAGCATCACAATGATTTTTTATATTCAGCAAGGATGCATTAAATTGATCAAACGTTACAGTAAAGACATTTATAATATTACAAAAGATTTCTGTTTAAAATAGAAGTCTGTTCTTAGAACTTTCTATTCATCAAAGTATCAATACATTTATAATTTTCAACAAAAATATTTGCGCAGCACAACTGTTTTCAGCATTGATAATAATCATAAATGTTTCTAGAGCATCAAATCATCATATTAGAATGATTTCTGAAGGATCATGTGACACTGAAGACTGGAGTAATGATGCTGAAAATTCAGCTTTGATTGGCTTAATGCATGTTAAGTGCATATTTGACTGTTTAATATTCTTTCTTTACATTCCACAGACTTTCAATGAGCTTTTCAGCGCGCAGAAGACCGAAGCAGACATTCTGAGCATCGTTTCAAAAGCTGAAGAGTTTGAGCAGATCAAGGTGAGAGGTCGTCGATTCCACACACACAGAAAATGGTCTTTAGTAACGGGTAAGCGAAGTGTGTGTGTCACAGTGAGGTGTGTGTGTGTGTGTGACGCACAGGTCCGGGACGAGGAGATGGAGGAGCTGGAGAAGATGTTGTGTGATTTCTGTGAGCTTCCAGCGGCTGGAGGAGTGGAGAACGGTTACGGGAAGATAAATATCCTCCTCCAGACGTACATCGGGCGTGGGGAAGTGGACAGCTTCTCCCTCATCTCTGACCTGTCTTATGTAGCGCAGGTGAGACACTTCGGCTTCATTATACGCGCTTTAAAAGTGCCTCGTTAAACCTGCCAAATCATATGCAACTGCACATCAATTATGGGAGATTGTGTTTAGAGTCGTGTCTGAAATAATCACATAATGTTTCTCCAATTCTGACCAAATTTCATCATTTCAATGGGAATCGGCGCAATGAAGAATTTTCCCTGGCGGAGAAGCTTAATTATGCGAGTCGAGTTAAATTTTGGTGAATTTTTGTAAATTAGCTGAAGATCCACAATGGACGAGATGCTCATTCAGCAAGTTTTAGTAAGTAAATATGAACCCATCTTAATATTTATACTTGAAAAATCAATTCATTTAATAAAGCACTGGGTTTTAAAGGAATATTTCCTATTACTTACTTTCTTCCCTAGAACACAGACAAAGCGCTCATGATGCTCTTTTCCATGCAATGAAAACTGATGGTGACACCGTTGAGTACCAGAAAGGACAAATAAGACTCTGAGTTATACTTAACTGTCCTTTTTTAAGGAAATTCGTCTTGAAATGTAAAGCCGCAGTGATACACAATAAACCACAACACAACATTTGACGAGATGCACTGACGTATCGGCCAATAATCAGAATCGGCCGATTAAAGCTAGTATTTTGCGCTATCGGCCAATTGTTTAAAAACAGCCGATGATCAGGGCCGATTATATCCTGCAACTCACACTGTGTCTGTGAAGAAAATCTCTCGTGTTGAATTTAGGGCATGTTAATGTGACAATAACGCCTTAACAGTTAAAAACAGCTACATAAAGGCTTTATTTGACCCTCTAAATCACCCGTAGTTCAAGCCAGGGTTGCCAGATCTACATTTTTTTTTCCTACACCAAGCATTATTTACAGCGCCTCCCATCGCTAACAGCTTTGTGCTTTCTTCTGATGAGAAAAAAGGCTCAGCTTTCAAATTCTGTACATTTTATCACGCAATTCATACAATAAATGGCGTTTTGACGCTCTTAAATGTGACAGATCTCTGTATCGCCTCAGTTCAAGCAGCAGCGCGAGTCTTTTCTTCCACTTTAAGACAGGTTATAATCTAGAAAAACATGCATGAATATCAGAAGCTTACTGTTAATTATATATGTATGTTTGAATACCTTTGCCATTAAGAAGTGGGTTACACTTTATTTTAAGGTGTCATTGTTACAGTGTAATTATATATTTAAGTACTGAGTAATATTAAGCAACTACATGTGCTTACTATAGGGTTAGGGTAGGATTAGGGTTTTGTTGAGGGTTAGTTGAATGTAATTATGCATAATTTACTCTTATTACTATGGCAAGTACATGTAACATATGTAACAAGGACACTGTAAAGTGTTACCAAGAAGTGTTTATGAAAACTACCTTATATGTGCAACTGAGTTGTATACAAACATTTCTGCTTTTATTTTATTTGAGTGTAAATATTATATCTGGAAATAAATAGCAGTTGAATCTAAAAGTTGTTAGATAAAACCTCTAATATTATAGTGTGCCAAATGAGAGGGTTCCAACTTCCATGGATAGTTTCCAGCATTATTTGGGAGATTTTTTTTTTTTTTCCTTAAGAAAAATCAAACTATCGGCATCGGCATCACCCAATATCATTCTGAATATGAGAAATTTAGTATCGGTGCATCTCTACATTTGATGCATCACAACAACAACAAAAGCACCATTATTAAAGGGTCCATACGACACCATTTGAAGCCTAAAAAGCTTAATGTGCATAAATGTTGCATCCAACGACGGTTGGTTCTTCTGTGATCGTGGCACATTTAAAAAAGCATTAAACTGAACTCAAGTGTGGATGAGTTGAGCATTTGAGAGCGGCACAGATGAATAGACTGCGTTTATGGGGATATTTCCATTGCCGTTGTATGGAAAAGATCCATGAAAAAGAAACACGCATGCTTCAAGCAACACAAGGACTAAATTGTGAGAGATTGTGAGTGGAGTATTTTGAGTAATGTGACTGCGAGGTTAGGATGAGATGTGCTCTGTGGAAGACATCTATCCATGATATCTGCCATTCCATTACAACGGCTTCCATGTGCTCAGATAGTTGAAATCGCTGGGAGAAATTCCCTGTTTGCTCCTAATCCGGCTGATTTCAGATGTGCAGCTGGGATCCGGCAGTGGGAGGCATTTCCGTGTCAAACGTTTGTTGATTTTAAATCCAGACCTTCTCTGATGCTCGGTTCTGAGATCTCTCTCTCCGGCACCCTTCATGGATTTTAGATGTACATGTTTAGATACACACACACACACACACACACACACGATGATTCTTTGGATGGTTTTTGCATCTGTTCAGGGATCTTCCCGTCGTTCAGCTGAAGATTGAAGAGAACAGACTCGGTTCTGAGCGAAGGGTTCTGTGGAGCCAGATATTTTTTAATGATTAGCGCTAGGCAATATAGCTAAGAAAAAATATATATAATTAATAATTTTGCTCTTTCCCACCACTGACGAAAATTACCGTCATTTATGACACGTTTCCTTGCCATTGACGACTGTTTTGATCATCGTTCTTAAGTCTATGACAAAAATTATTTTTCTCAGCTTTTTGTTCAAGGTTTTTTTTTTTTTTTTTTAAAGCAAAGGCTTTGTTCTTTCTCTGTTCTTGTACATTTTCATACAACAAAATATTCTGGGGATCATGAAAGTTTTGTGAATAAGATAAAAAATGCGGGTTTTTTGGTAAACACTGGCAGGGAAAGAGTTAATAATCTTTTTGTGTTTCAGGCTTTCAGTGATATTCAAAATCATAATATTTATGGATTTGCTCTTTTTTTTTTTTCAGTGGAACCACAATTTGGACCACAATTTCAGCAACTAATGCAAAAAGTATTTAGATAAAAAAAAGAAAAAGGAAAAAATCATCTGAAGATATAATGCCATATTCCAGATGTTGTAAATATATAATTTCCAAATATTTTCTTCTGGAACCAGTTATAATGAGATGTCTATTAAATGTACAACATTAAGGTGTGGGTCGCATAAGTGAAGTTTTGCAGGCATTGTCAGTAGTGTATCAAAGCATGAAACACAACTCACACTGAAGTCACTTTCAAACCGTGCAGTTTTGAGTCCGTCGCACAAACATGTGAAAGTCCAGATCGCACGGATTACTTTTGAAATGACTGGATTTCGCCCATGAAAATTCGCTGAACAACAGAAAATGTGGGTGTACCTTTAAACTGGAGAACATAAATACCCCTAAATTACACAAATGTATACATTTATTCTGATTGATTTTAATCCTTCCCTCTGGTCATTTTGACCCGTAAAATATTTTTAAAAAGATTGAGTGTTCATTCGGAGAGGTCCAAGACCCCAGGACTTTTGTCACACTTGAACCACGAATACACACAAAAAAAGATTTATTTATTATTTATTGATCAAATCTAGTAATTTAAAGGTAAATAAAAAAATAAAAAAAGCTTTCTGGACAAAAAAAATATATAATTTTAGGGCCTCAGGTCATTTTGGCTCGCGACGGAAGGATTTGTTACAAAACGCGAGGGAAGGATGAAGGTCAAGTAGTGATAATACTAGCAAACTGTTTTCTCAAACATTCAAAACACTATTGTGTAATTAAATCTTTAAAAACTCTCCAAACTAGAAAGAATGAGTTTTTCATCCCTGACCGCACAACCCTAAAGATTCCCAATGCTCTCTGCAACAGATCAGTCCACAAACCTGCGTTCAGTGGATGATGGGACGGTTCTGCTGGGTCTCATCCAGGCTCTCGTGGCCTGTTAAACATCAGCATCTGGGTCAGCAGGTGTTCGTCCTCGCACTCGTTCATTTCTGCTCAATCCATCAGTGACACACCGGATCAGTCCATCATAGATCATCACACCTTATAGATCAAAGTAATGTAGGATTCTCTAAGCCATCTGAGCATAACTCACTCTCGACCCATCAAACACACACACACTGCGCTCTGATCTACACCGACAGCAGTCAGAGCAAACCCACATTAGTTATTCCATAAAATGTGTTCTAGATAATGAACTAAATTTAAAAGAGCCCTTTAAAAAGCTGTATCCCATAAGAAGAGAATTGTATATGACAAATCTGTTTAAAATTGCACTCGCCCGTTAGACAAGCTGTTTATAAGGTTGTCCACTGCCAAGTATCCATCATTCAGTTCCTCAACCATCTGAAAACCTCTCACTTTATTTCAGTATCCTTTATTAACTCTTTCCCCGCCACTGACGGACATTTCCAGCTTTGCGTGTTACACATCTTCTGAAAGATTACTGACTCTCCTGATCAAAACACAGGCGAAGAAGAAGCAGAAACAAGCGATATCATATATATGTAAAATAACATAATCATCAACATTAAACAACATATACATCAAAACTACCTAATATTACTGAAGAAAATGTTGAGCTATAGGACTGTGAAGCTGTTGATGGACTCGATCTACACCATCTGTGTTTCTGAATCCGATCTGAATGTAGTCTTTGACAAAAACACGATTTTCTCACATTTGTGCTCAAAATGTTTTTTTTTTTTCAATGAAACGTTCCCACATTCAAGTGTTCATAAAAAAGAGCGCATTAAGCTAGAATAAAACTGTTTTGTTAATTTGTTTAAAAGCAGAAGGTCTGTTATTTCTGATATACTGCATATTCAGATATTCATACAACTAAATATTCTGTGGGCCAAGACATTTGTGTGAAATGATCAAAAATGCTGGCAGGGAAAGAGTTAACAGACATTGTGTAGTTCAATCAGTTATTGTGTCACACTTTAGTTTGGGGAACACATATTCACTAATAACTACGACTTTTTCCTCAATAAACTCATAATTACTGCTTATTAATAGTCAGTAAGGTAGTTGTTAAGTTTAGGTATTGGGTGGATTAAGGGATGTAGAATATGATCATGCAGAATAAGGCATTAATATGTGCTTTATAAGTACTAATAAACAGCCAATATCCTAGTAATATGCATGCTAATGAGCAACTAGTTGCTAATGCATAAAGAGGATAATAGTGAAAATTTGGCCCTCAAACTAAAGTGTTACCAATTATTCAAAACAAGTAGAGTATTTCTTCATTGCATGTGTTTGCATGTCCAACAAAATGCTCTTAAAATGATCTCAATATAAGGAATTACATGCAAGTCAATAAGCAAAAAAAAAAAAAAAAGTTGTTACTTTACTTTCTGGTTTACTGCTAGTACACTGGTCCACCATGTAAGAACAAAAAATCATGACATGAAAAGTTGAAATTATCATATACGAAGTCATATTAAAAGTCAGATATAATGACATGCTAAAGAAATTGACATAAAAAGTCATAATTATGACAAAAACAATTTACATAAGTCATATATTAAGATACTTAGTCATTATGAGATAAGTCAAAATTATGAGATACAATAAAAAATAGAAATTATAAAGTCTTAAGTGTGACAAAAACAATATAAATAAAGTTGAGATACACAAGTCATATACTAATATTATAACATAAGAGTTGAAATTATGAGATAAAAAGTAAATAATTATGACATTCTAACTCAAGATGATGAGAGTAAAAGGTCAAAATTGTGACAAAGACAATTTACATCAGTCTAGATACATCTAGTCATATTAAAGTCAAGTCATTATTATAAGATACAATTCTAAAGAATTTATGCACATCTTGACGCCTCCCTTCAGCATTTGTATCCCAAACTTCACATAATAAACAGGTGGATGGAAACAGCATGTGTGTACATGAACTGGGCTCTGTTTGAGTGTGACCTGTGTGTATGTGTGTGTGTGTGTGTGTGCAGAACGCAGCTCGGATCGTGCGGGCTCTGTTCGAGATCGCTCTGAGGAAGCGCTGGCCCGTCATGACCCACCGCCTGCTGACGCTGTGTAAGGTGATCGACAAGCGCCTGTGGGGCTGGGCTCACCCGCTCCGACAGTTCAGCTCTCTGCCCTCGGCTCTGCTGTCCCGCCTGGAGGACAAGAAGCTCACGCTGGACAAGCTCAGAGACATGGGCAAAGACGAGATCGGTCAGTCTCGCACCACACACTCATCTGACCTCTCAGCTTTACACTCGCTCATAGACGGTTAAAGTCAGATGTGGTGTTTTTTATTTAAATCTAGTGTTTTTCACATGTTTCTGTGTTGGTTTTGGGCTTTAATATCATTAACCTGATATAGAAGCAATGGAAGTCTATGCAGTGTCCACACTAATTCAGTGAAACAAACGTGTGTGTGTGTGCAGGTCACATGTTGCATCACGTGAACATCGGGCTGAAGGTGAAGCAGTGTGTTCATCAGATCCCTGCCATCCTGATGGAGTCCAGCATTCAGCCAATCACGCGCACCGTCCTGCGCGTGCGCCTCAGCATCACCCCCGACTTCAGGTGGAGTGACCAGGTAACCATGGCAACCGCATCCAGGGCTTCACACACTGCTGTTAGTCTCTTGAATATCTGGATGTTCAGTTCCTCACACCAGCCGATCCCAAACTCATCCACACAAAATATTCAGGCCTAACTTGATGATTTGAGTTGCATATACAATTTCCATCCATTTGGATTACACAGTTTTACATAAACAAACTAATAAAGTTAACGTGATGCATAAGTGTCAGTCATACATAAACTGTAAGATTTCTGCTCTCAAAAACTCATGGAATAGTTTATTAATTATCTATAGGCATCTGTTTGATTTTATTGAAATAATTTTTTTTTTTTTTTTTTAAATGCATTTATTCAAATTGTTCTCTGCATAAATCTGTTGATTAAAAATCTGAAAACAATTACATTTATTCAGTTAAATAGCAGTTTTATTTTTTTAAACTACTTTTTCTTATATTACACTGAGAGAAAAACTTGAACATGTTAAGTACTGTTTGAGATATATAATATATAATATATATATACGCAAAAGCATTGACAATATTTCCTCCCCTCTCATATTTTTCCATCACCATCACCATGTCCCTTTAGGGTCTCTGTAGCTTTGAACATGTTTTCGTGAGAAATATTATGATGAGGCCCTTGGCAATTATGAAATAATAATGTAATAAAGGGATGCGCACTCTCCCCTTACACTAAACGTAATAATCACAGAAAACTCTCTGTATTTTTACATTTTCAGAAACATCACTTATTATGATTTATAATCTGTTTTCCTCATAGGGACCAAAACATGTCCCTCTGTTGGGGACATTATGTCTCCATGATGTAGGGTTTACCAGGACCACACATACACTCACTCTCTCTCTCTCACACACACACACTCATACACACGTTCACACACACACAGGCTCACAGTAGGTTCTTTAAGATCTGAAGGCATCATTGATTTGTCGTCTCCTCCCCTGTGTTTAAGAGCACAAAGGCTTGAATAGCCCAGATCTCTGTGTGTGTGTGTGTGTGTTCTCCTGAGGGCCACAGATGGGCCACTCTGAGTCATGTGACCAGAACTCCTCCAGCGTGACACCCAACAGCTGGAAGACCATCAGCACACACTAATCACCCGCCAGTGTCCTCGCTCACACACATTAACATGGCATTAACAAACATTACATAACGCTTCATCCACTTAGTACTTCATGTACCTAATATATAATGGCGTTCACTACCCCTACAGTAAGGATGCACTAAATTATGACTAAAGACATTTATAATGTTACAAAATACTTATATTTTAAATAAATGCTGTTCTTTTGAGCTTTCTATTCATCAAATAATAATAAAAAAAGACTATCACAGTTGCCTCATAAATATTCTAGATAATAATCATAAATGTTTCTTGAGCTGCAAATCATCATATTAGAATTTATTGAATTTATAGAATTTATTGTTCAGTAATGATGCTGAAAATTCAGCTTTGATCACAGGAATACATTAAATTTTGCAATATGTTTTCAGTGCATGTTGAAGAACGTGTTAAATATGGCTATAGTTCTGGTTTCTAGTGTGAATGAAGCTGTGTGATTCAGATTAGATTCAGATTCAGATCAAACAGCCCAAGCATGATTTATTCACACCATGAGCAAAGCGGAAACTCAGGTCATCCGGACGCTGAGCCGCCTGACGTTTGATACGTACAGTATATCACTCGCTTTAACGTAAAACAGTCTACAGCTCAACAGACTGTAAAGATTTCACTTACTTTTCACTCAATACGAGCCATCTGAGACAGTTATGAAGCGGTGATGGAGATCAGCAGGAGTTCAGACGAATGTCAAGTTCCTGACGGGACGTTTTTATGCTAACACTTCACAATAAGGTTCATTAGCTAACATTAGTTAACTACCTTAGTTAACATGAACTAAGAATGAACATTACTTCTACAGCATTTATTATGAAACAGTAGTGTCCACTTTCAGTCGTTCTGGCTTGTTCTGGCTCTCATGGCTCTTCTGGTGTGGTGTTGCACAGGTCCACGGGTCGGTGGGAGAGCCCTGGTGGTTATGGGTGGAGGACCCCATCAACGACCACATCTACCACTCCGAGTACTTCCTCCTGCAGAAGAAACAGGTACATCTGACCACAGACCAGCAGAAGGAGCGCTAGATTACACGCCTCACCTTTAACCGTAATGTAGCGTCGCTGTCGGGCGGAAACCTTGTGTCTCCAAAAACACCACTCTTCAATCAGGGTTCGTACAGGTGCTGAAAGGGCTTGAAGTGAAATTTAAGTCCTGGAAAACCCTTGATAACAGACATATTTATGAAAAGGTACTTGAAAGTGCTTGACTTATTGAAAGACAATAAATGTGTAATTTGATTGATTAAACAATCTTTTCATGCAAACTTAACGCTGCAGCCCGTCTGATATCGATATAGAGCCGTTTCGCATGGCTATGAGTGTGAAATTCCTCATATCCAAGTGTATGATACAGCTTTCATTCTTCAAATCATATATTCATGAGGGAAAAAATCTGTTTGAATAAGGAGAGCGATGTCTTTGTCATAGTATCCTTTTAATGGTTAGAGTTACCACAGTCATTGCATGCGCTGCACTTTATTTGTACCATTTCGTTTTATTAGTTTATTTTTTATTTAGAACTCTGATTGTAGTCCTTGAAAACCCCCCCAAAAAAATTGTGCTTAAAGTGCTTTCGTTTTACAGTATCTGTACGAACCCTGTCAATGGAAAAACAGTGTTTTTTAAATAATGTAACACTGTGTTGTCAAAGTTGATATTGTGACTTTAGACACTTGCATGTGTCATTATACAGTATTATTAACATTTGACCAAAATCAAGCTTAAATGGAGTGCTTTGAACCGGCTATTTAAGACAAATGCTAGACAAAGACACTTTTATCTGCTCATCATATACATAAAATATTAGCCTTATAATGTTTCTTGAGTAAAGAAAACGCTGTACATATTCAAAAAATCAGTTCATTTACCCTTGCAAACAAGCAGAGACTATCCAAACTGTGTTCATGATAGAGGTGGGTGGAGTTATGAGGTTTGACTGACAGCTTGAAGAGCCAATGGAGACACGAGGTTCAGTCACAAGCTCTTTTAAATCTTTTCATTGGTTAAATATTTGCAGACGTAAAGGGTGACCAATAGTAATGATTTATGAAAAAAATTTAAATGCCGAAAAATGGAGAAATAAGGTTTCTGCCCGACAGTGACGATATGCGGTTTTGTTATTGTTAAATCAGCTTCACAAGATTCATAACGGATCAGACTATAACGGATCAGATTAGGTGATGGACAGTGTGTCACGTGAGCTGAAGATAATCACATGTTCTCTGTCAGGTGTTGAGTGGAGAGCCTCAGCAGCTGGTCTTCACCATTCCCATCTTTGAGCCCATGCCTTCCCAGTATTACATCCGAGCCGTGTCTGACCGCTGGCTGGGCTCTGAAGCGGTGTGTATCATCAACTTCCAGCACCTCATTCTGCCTGAGAGACACCCGCCACACACAGGTGCGTCACACACACACACACACACACACACACAACTGAGACAACAAGCTGTCAGCAACAATCCTCCTGCAGACACTTTATTTCTTATTTAGAATTAATCACTTTAAGTTAGGGATGCACCGATATGAACATTTTGGCTGATAACCGATAGTTCTTCATATTTGAAAGCCGATAACTGATATATTGTCGATAAATCTAAATCCAAATTTTTATTTAATTTTTGAGAGCCTGATTACAAAAAGCAAAAGTCTCACCATTAAAAGCCATGTCTCAAGCACACAATTATGTTTTCATTATAATGTTTTGTAGCTTATATGACAGACTTGAACTGTATTTTCCTTTTTGAAGTGATTTCAACCATATGTCAAGCAGTTTAAAAGCATCATGTTGAACAGTGCGCATCTGAAGTGTCTCAGCTGAAGGAAATAATACATTATTTATCGGCTTTAATATATCGGCCAAATTTTCTTATCAGGCCGATAATGATAACATTAAAAATGAACATATATCAGCTAATACCGATATGGTGCCGATATATCCTACTTTACATGCTGTGTGGAATGAGTCAAATGGTCATTAGGCCTATTTAGACAGTATCATATTGGGGGCATTTCAGCATTTTAAGTGCTAGTCTGTTGTTTTTTATTTTATTTTTGGAAATGTCAGTTTTGTCCCACCACTGCAGAATTACCCACTGTTTCTTGGCAAACAACAGTTCTCAACCCAAAAGTCTTTGGCGTAATTATAAATGTGGGTTTTTGCTGCAAGCTTTTGTTTCAGAGGACTATATGTGAGCGGTGCTTCTGTTATTCCAGTCTCTAGATATGGCTCGTATTAAAGCCACTTTACTATTTTTTTTCATCTTTTAAATGACAGATTTTACGATATGATCCCTTGTGCTGTGTTGAAAATCCTTTGCTTAATTTACTTATTAAATTTCTTGTAAATCTCTCATTATAATATGTTATCACCAAAGATTGGAGTTAATCTTTCTATCAACTTGTTTTCTTTCAATTAGTGCAGATTTTCTTTTTTGGATCTGATTGACCGTAGGCCTGGATCTGAGTTTATGCACTTCAGTGTTTGAGTGGGGGGGGGGAAATCATTAAAGCTTATTCACCTTAAAAAAAGAAAAAAACTGAAGTGCATAAACTCAGATCAACGAGGTCATAATCTGTCAGTTCCACACACACAAACAAAAAGTGACAATTGAAATAACACAAGTTGATAAAAAGATTTAATCCAATATTTGGCAATAACACAGCATAACGAGAGATTTATAAGCAATTTTTTGTAGGCTGGTAATTTTTTAAAAACATCCCAAAAAACAGAAACATTATCAAAAACATTTTTGTGGAAGTTGTTACCCTGTGAGAGCAAATTCAGTAAGTTTTAGTCCAATACGATTACATTAACCAGCATTTTCAGGAAAAAGATAATCATCTCTGGGTCAAAATGACTGCGATGTATAGGCTACAGAGTTTCATTCCTGACTGTACGATAAATTGTAGTCAAGACATCCAGCCACGATTCAGCGCTGATGAAGCCAACCACACGAGAAGCAGTGCGACCCGGGACAACTCTCAGGAATCGTGTCGTATCTGTACTAGAGGTCTGCAGGGCTTTACACTGAAGCCCGAACCCGAGATCGCTTGACCCGACCGGTACGAAGTTAAAACCCAAACCCGAAATCCGTCGCTGTAAAGATGTACCTGTACACAACACAGCTTTGCAAGACCTACACTGCATGTAACCGCTGAGCTCCTTATTGGCTGAAACCAGATAATATCGTATAATATCGCTTTTTAAACATTTAAATAAACACATCGAGTGGTAGAAAATGTGTATGATATGATGTTTTATTTGACAAAGCTGATTTCTGAAAGACGCAAGAGAAATGCAGCTATTGATTTATGTTTTGAGTTTTCACTCGTCTATCATATCGCCTCTCGAGGTTTAAAACATTTAAATATACATATCAAATAGTAGCAAATGTTAATGATGCAGTATTTTATTGCTAGTACTCTTGATAAAGCTCTGATTTCTGAGAGAGACATAGACACGGCAGCGCAGCTGTTTGATTTGTGCCTTGCTCAGTTTACACTCATTCACTTCACACACACATTATTTAGTCATTTTAGAGGTTTATGTCCCCTGGCTCACTTATTATCCAGAAAACACGCGGAGTGACTGTGACTGAGGAATATGTTCCCTAATATTCAGTATAATTCGTTGCAGTGCAGCTTTCCCTGCATCATTCGGCACTGTAATACGTTTTCCCTCAGTCATTGTTTTAACTTATCGTACTTGAAAGAGTGCACAAGAGCAGGAACACAACCGCAAAACAGTTCTGTTAATATATAAATTATATATAAACATGCTTCCGCTCTCACTACTCTTTCGGCCACAGGACAGCAGACGGCATGCAATGCAAACCTTAACTACATATATCATCAAATATATATATAGTTTTTCTTAGTTACAAACCCGAACCTAAAGATTATTCATGAAATACATCAGGCTTGGGTCGGGTAACAGACCTCGGCAGTCCAAAATATTGACTTTTAATCACCATACAGGCCAAAGATCACAATAATGAACAAAATGTAGTCAATGAGTAGAGATGAAACGGAATTTCATATCACGATTATAATGACCAAAATGATCACGGTTATCAATATTTAAAAAATGTGCTGTAAATGTTCAAAAAGTACTGATACACACACGGAAATAAATGAAATTACATGAACTACATGATTTGTTTGCATGAACTTATATATATATATCACTAATAATAAGTGTATAAATTATGAATAATAATTAGTCTTGCAACGATGGCATGATTTTAAATTAAAAGGGTAGTTGGGTGACTTACAACATAAAATGTAATATCTACTAAAATGCACTCACATACTAAATGTTTAAATAAAGTTCTGATAAAAACATTTTATAAAATGATAAACCTCACATTTCTATGGAAGCTTGTTTCTTCCATGGAATAAAAAATAAAAGAGGTAAACACAATTCTGACTTTGTTTTTCTTTGCAGTTGTGAGTTTATATCTGACAATTATGAGATGAAAAGTCAGATTTGTGAGTTATAATTTGTTTTGTTTAATTCCAGAGCTCTTGGATCTCCAGCCGTTGCCTGTGACTGCACTGGGAAACAGGGAGTACGAGAGTCTATACAAGTTCACGCACTTTAATCCCATTCAGACGCAGATCTTCCACACGCTGTACCACACGGACACTAATGTCCTGCTGGGAGCTCCCACTGGCTCCGGGAAAACCATCGCTGCAGAGATGGCCATCTTCAGGGTCTTCAACATGTACCCCACCTCCAAGGTCGTGACCTCTGCTGTGTGTCTGGTGTAGGGTTGGGTATCGTTGAATTTTAACGATTTTCGATTCCAATTTCGATTCTGTTTATCGATTCCTTATTTCAATTCCAATAAGGAAAAAATAAATAAAATAGATATCATTCACATTTAGTCTTATTGCAAAACATTTGAATTTAAGCTGAATATCATAAACGAAAATCAACAGGCTAAAGAACACTTACACAAGGAACTTCTGCCTATGATAGCCTAACTTATATAAATGTCATGCATTATTAAAGAGAAGTAAACACAATAAAAATATAGCAATAGCAACAAATAGATGCAACTGAAGAAAGATACGATTGAAATAAACTGTTTTACGATTTTCAGGTACAGAAACTGTAATCAAATGTAAAATAACACTGCATTTCATAAATAAAATGTACATTACAAATATAGTTACAAAAGTTAAGTCAAGAACGAGTGAATTTTCTCTTGGTCTTTTGTTGTTTGATTAGTGTTATTATAGAGACGATAGCAGGAATATTAGGCTGCTGTCACTTTAAGAGTTGCACGGATCCAAATATGCCTGAAAACAGTGCGGTTAAAATCACATTTTCTGTGCGCATGTTTTGGATGTGTGTGCAGTACATAAAACAGCGAGCGAGTCGTCTCGTGCTTGAATTGTTTAAAGTCATATTGAAATGCTCATAAAGGAATCAATAACAGGAATCGTAATACAAATTTTATAACAAGCATCCAATTCTTTTTTGATTTTCGATTCCCAACCCTAGTTAGGGCGTAGTTTTAGTTCCTATGACACGGTTTAACGGGCATGTATCCGTGTGAACAGGTGGTCTACATCGCTCCTCTCAAAGCTCTGGTCCGAGAGAGGATTGAGGACTGGAAGATCAGAATCGAAGAGAAGCTCGGGAGGAAGTGAGTGTGTTTATAGATTCTTCTGGCAAATATGTATCTGTTATTATACCCTGACCTTTATTTGCTCATTATCATCCTCGGTGTCTCCAGGGTGGTTGAGTTAACAGGTGACGTTACTCCAGACATGCGGGCCATAGCGCAGGCGGACCTGATCGTCACGACTCCAGAGAAATGGGACGGAGTGAGCCGGAGCTGGCAGAACCGCAGCTACGTGCAGAAAGTGGCGATTCTCATCATAGACGAGATCCATCTCCTGGGTAAACGCCCTGATATATATGCAGTCTTTTTCCTTCTTCGCTTAGGGATAAAATTAGTTTGAAATGCCTGAACATTCAGACGCCGCCCACGCTGATGACCTTTAGATGAATATGGAAATATGTGCTGCACGCTTTCCTCTCAATAAAACAATAAACACACAACAAAAATTACAGCGGTGAGAAAACAGCAGTTCAGAAAGCATCTGCAATTCAGCAGTCAAGATATGTCACATTTATTTATGTAGCATTTTATATAGTTGATTTATTTAAAGGTGCAGTGTGTAATTTTTAGTGGCATCTAGTGGTGAGGTTGCGAATTGCAACCAACAGAAGTTACGGTGGCCGACAGGAAATGATGTCGTCGTCTGAGACAGCAGAGAGTAGCCAGTTAAGCAATGAGGTTTCTTTACATAGATAAATTAAGAAATTAGGTTTACTTAATTATTCAGTAAAACGATATTTTATTGCGAATATTATTGTTACTTGTTCATCATTGTGTCAGTGTTTTATTCGCTGACTTTAGCTATCTTCATTGCACGAAGAACAACATAGTGACGAAACGCGTTTGTCCGTTTAGGGCCACTGTAGAAACATGTCGGCGCATTTCAATGTAAGGGGACCCGCGGTGTATGCAGATAGAAATGACTCATTCTAAGAAAATACAAACATAACGTTTCATTATAAAGGTCTTTATTCACCACTGAAAACATAGTTATGTATTATGTATATGATGTCAACAGAGCCTCCTAAATATTACACAATGCACCTTTAAAGCAAGCAGCTTTACAGTATTAAACATTAAAAAAACATGCCAGTGTCGCTTTCAATTAGAAGTACTGGTTCAGTTTATATTTTAAAGCGGCTCTCCAGTGTGTTCATGTTTTACTAGCGTCTGACCTCGGAAGACTGAACAGAAGAAATGAACCGGAGAAGATTTCCATGTCAAAGTAGGCGGGGCCTCAGAGCCACACCCACCTATTACATCATCATCGCTACAGAGCGATGGTAGATGATGAATAGATCAAAGATGTACTTTTCTGGAAAGTTCGCTTTAGCAAGCTGATTTTGTTCGAAATGACGCCACACTAGTTTATTCTTCGATTTCTTTAAAGTATTTCTTGAAGTTTCTGCGACCCTAGTGGCACCTAGAAGCATTACAAAAATACAGCATGTTTTGCTGTGTGACGCTTCCCCTAACTCAAACATCCCAATCACAGCCCAACATCACTGATGCTCTTGTGTCTGAATGTTAGCAAATCCCAGCATCCATGTTCCAACATCTAGTGGAAAGCTTTCCCAGAGGAGTGTGTACTATTATTCTGCATCAAAGGGCGAACGAACCACGGTTAATGGCCATGCTTTTGAAATTAAATCTTCAACAAGCACATATGGGTCTGGTGTTCAGGTGTCCACATATATGTTTGCATATGTAGTAAAGCTGCTAGCAATGTGTTAAAGTCGAGGACCTTCATATAAATGAATTGGACAGCTTCAGTCCTGAACCGTGTGTAGTTGGATAAGATGATAATACCCCTATATACACGAGTATCTGCATGTATTTACACACATGTATGATTTAATAGACTGATTAAAGAGCCTCTTTCAAGACACTTATTCTTGAAGGATGAATTATTTTGGTACACACAATTCAGGACATAAAAGGAGTTCTGTTCTCAACAGGCCTGCATTAGTTTTATTATTTTATCCAGACCTACATTAATGTTTATATACATGTAAAATAAAACTAGGCTCACAATGCGAACAATTGTAGTAGTTGATTATAACGCTACAAGTGAAATGTTTGTTTTTCCAGTTTCAAACAAAAACTGAAATGCCATCACACACAAAAAAATAAATAAAAAATAAAAAATGCATAAATATTATTTTAAATCTGCTCCATGTAACTTTAAACTAAATTGCCTGTCTATTGGCCATACAAGCAAACCTTCAAATTAGTTCAAAATGGCATGGTAAACCATATGAATCGAGTGGTTTAATCCAAGTCTTCTGAAGAGACACGATTGCTTTAACTCATGAACAGCCTTTTATTCACATATAAACATTAGCACTTTTCACACATAAAGTCTTAAAAGTCCTCCTGTAGTCAATAATTACATCCCTTAAAACTCATCTTTGATCACCAAAATTACATATTTAAAAAGAATTTTCTTGAATTCAACTCGACACCCTTGCCCCATTTAGTAAACGCAGTTCTATGAATATTCAAATGAGCCCCGCCTCCACTCACTCACTCAGCTCAGAGATCCACTCGTTGACGATCACACATTGATCTGATTGGTTACAAGGTAGTTTGTGACGTCAGAAACACCAGCGATTTCAAACCGTGTTTTTGAGACTGTCTTTGGTTCACTGCAGTTTTAAGGAGAAAATACTCAGCAATGGTGTCGACTTATGAATTTACACATGGTTTGTCTTAAAGCATATTAAAAACACCAGATAGACAAACAACATTAAAAGCTTGATTTTCCCCTCAGTGAGACTTTAACTTGTAAATTACATGTGAGAGATCATGATTCATGTGTGAGCTGGAGCTTTTCAAAAAAGCCAGTAAATAATTCCTAATAATAGCGTGTAAAAATGGTATTGTTACAGTTTTTGTGTTTCGTTTGCCTTCACAGGTGAGGACAGAGGGCCGGTTCTAGAGGTCATTGTGTCCAGAACCAACTTTATCTCATCGCACACCTCAAAATCAGTCCGTGTGGTGGGACTCTCGACAGCGCTGGCTAATGCTCGCGATCTAGCCGACTGGCTGGGCATCGGACAGGTTACAAACCACCGCAACACACAACCATCTCAACGTTCACATACACACCCTTCTAACGTCACAACACACAACCATCTTAACGTTCACATACACACCCTTCTAACGTCACAACTGTATCTATTAGGCTACAATTGATGCAAGACTTGCGATATCCAAATCACTTTTGGAGGCCATCCCTAGACTTTATATACAGGCAAATTAATATTTTTTCGGGATCAGTGCTCCTTCCTCTTCTCGGATTTGAAATGATATGCAAATGATTCACGGCAATTCAGATCAAGCAAGAAATCTTGGCGTCCAAATGAGTTTTTTGTGTTTTTTTTAAGAGTTGGATGTAATTAATGGGTCTTGTTTCGGTGTAATCATGCTTCACTTTCCCCATAATGATACGGGATGAGGTCAAAAGATATTATCTGAAACACTGCACCATCATTTTCATCCTGTTTCCATTACAAATTGCCGTCCTTTCAGTCATTCTGCGTTTATATGTGTATGTGTTCGCACACATGAGCGCGCGAGGCTCTATAAATAACCAGCACCCGTCTCCCAGCATGCAGCAGCATCAGGGCAGACAGCAGTGGTTATGTAAACGTTGTTTTACTATTGCTGAAATGTCACCCTGCGAGACAGACGGGGAAGGAAGGGCTGGGGGTCTCCATAAATCTGACGTGTGCTGTTTGGACTGAGGCGTCTCTCTAGCTGCCCGATCCATTATCCAGGCCTTTAAATATGTGCACACACGCACCCAGGCCCGGGCCACTTGTGTGAGAGCGTGGTTGTGGGACAGGGGACAATGAGGGGCTGTAATTACCCCCAGATGGGCCACTCTGTCAGGCACACAGCCAGCTGGGCACTCCATCTCTCTCTTTATTACTGTCTTTCTGTGTCTTCTCACTTTCTGGCCCTGGTTTTCTTGCATTGTTTTGTGGCGCTGTCCTTATTCATCTGTCTGTCTGTCTGTATTTCAGGTGGGACTGTTTAATTTCCGGCCCTCTGTTCGCCCAGTGCCGTTGGAGGTTCACATCCAGGGTTTTCCTGGGCAACATTATTGCCCTCGTATGGCCAGCATGAACAAACCAGTCTTCCAGGGTACAATACTACAGTAACATTACAATCTCACTAAAGGGAAAAGTTCATGCAGAAAATTGAATTGTGTAATAATGTATTCAACAAGTGTTCTAAATGAAACATTTGAGTGACCGAAATTGTATCTAAAGTCCTCAAATTTCATTTGTACTACAATATATTTGGAAATTCACAAAAAAGGAGCACAAAAATTATATTTGTTGAGGAATTTTACCCAACTATGTTGACTTTTTCATGATTTGTGCTTAATTTTTTTATATATATTTTTATTGCTGTCAAATGTTATTGCTGATTTGAAATATTCTATTGAAAAACAATCCTGGCAAACAGTTTTGGAGATTTTAGTTCCGTATTGAGGGTTATGCGCAATAAACGTCCGTATTCTGTAAAACCGGTCGCGTCGCTTCCCGTTCAGGTCTTTTGTATGTTCTTCGTCAAACATAAAGCCGTTTTACTCAAGATACCTTTAAAGGAGCGAGCAAAGATAATAGCATAACTGATGTCCATTGCATATGCAGATTGGTATCGATTTTTTTTTTCTCACTAACATTTTTATCTTTAAACTGAATAAAACACCAACATTAAAAGAAATATATAGGTTAGCCGATTACCTTAAAAGTCCATAGATGTCGTCATCAGTTCATACTGTCATAACACTCTCTGACAAGCGGATGCATTGAGACCTGTTTTCCTGTTTGTTCATGTGGCGTTCGGCATAAAGCTTACAGCACTAGGGGTGTAACGGTACACGTATTCCTACTGAAAATTGGTGGTGTGGGTTTTTTGGTTCAGAACACATGTGCTGCATCGGTTGTGTTAATTATCACTGTGTGTGCAGAATGTAATTACAAACTCTGAGTTTCCCCTATAGGATTGGAAAATATAATTTATATTGATATACTATATAGTCAAAGTGAGCTGCTGCCGGATGATTCAGGTCTGAGACATGAGACGTGCTTTATATACAGTATGAAGCGCTTCAAACTGATTCATGAACATACATGGCTTGCCCTGCTGTCAGATGTGTGTGTTGTTTAATGCGTTTGAGATGCGGTTTCCCTCAGAGCACAACTTGCATCGTATCGTTTATACTCACCTGTACATTTTACAAATTCATGCAAGTATTGCATGCAAGTAGTTCATTTGCAGACTGTGGTGGTGAATGAGTGCCGGTATGCTTGGCGTCAAATAGACGGAGCGGATTAGAATGGGAGCGCAATAATACAAACCTTATTCATTTATATTAAAAATATATATAATATAATATAATCGTGTATGAATATGTATGTATATATATATATATATATATAACATATTTTGCGTCCAAATGTGTGAGCACTTCAAATCTCTTCCTCCAATTACAACAGCTCCATAAACTGCAGTGTGTGTTGCTGCCGATTGCTACAATATTGGCAGACGTTTTTAGTATTTAAAGACTGACATCATTTTCTTTTTTTTCCAGAAAACCATTGTTTCATAAAAATAAAAAAGTTTTTTTTTTTTTTTTTTTTTTTCAAAACATACGTGGCTTCAAAACCATTTTGGTCATTTTTGTGTGCCGTTACACCCCTAAAATGGAAGGTCACCAGGTGAACTGACTTGCCTAAAAGCAACTTTTTTTATCATCTTGCATTTTTATTGCTTTTGTATTTTGTTCGTATTATGTTTTTTTTTTTTTTTTTTTTTTTTTTTGCTTTTCATGCATTTTGATTGATACATTTATATTTCGACTCTCTATTTCCACTATCCTGCAGCCATTCGCACACATTCTCCAGCCAAACCGGTCCTCATATTTGTGTCCTCACGCCGGCAGACACGGCTCACGGCGCTGGACCTCATTGCGTTTCTGGCTACAGAAGATGACCCCAAACAGTGGCTCCACCAGGATGAGAGAGAGGTCAGAGTTCATCCTCTACAGTGGTTTTACTTAAACAGATTGCTTTTTCAAGTAATGGCTGAAGTAAGGAAATTGTTTTTAAATGTAAAAAAAAAATCTGGGTTTTTCAAACAAGTAGCACATGTAAAAGAATCCGGGATGGGAATAGAATGTTGTGTGCGCAGTGTGAGCAGGATATGGGTGTTGTAGTTCTAGGGTCCTATTTTAACGATCTAAGCGCTGGTCTAAAGAGCAAGTGCACTTATGGCGTGTCCGAATCCACTTTTGCTAGTTTAACCATGGGAAAAATGGTCTAAAAGGGTCGTCCCTATTCTCTTAATGAGTAATGGGTGTGTTTTGGGCGTAACGTGCAATAAACCAATCAGAGTCTCATCTCCCATTCCTTTTAAAAGCCAGTTGTGCTCGCGCCATGGAGGATTCACTATTTACATGGAGGAATTTGCAAGTGGAAAAACTGAACACTTCTCTAGCAAGGAAACGGTTAAAGCTCTGTGTGTGTATGTGTGTGTGAGGTTAAAGCAATCAGACCATCTACGGGACAACCCGGATTCCACCATATCTTTATGAAACACAATATTAATCTTTTACATTGGAATCCCTTTGCTCTGTTTAGTTCCTGTCTCTATGAAGCCCCTCCTTCTAAAAAGCACACTGTGCTCTGATTGGTCGGCTGGGTCAGTGTGTTGTGATTGGTCGAGCGCATTGAGTGTGTTTGGGAAATGTCCCGCCCCTTACCATAACCACCAGTTTAACACACTACTAACTAACTCAACCAGGCCCCGCCCCTTTATTCTGCGTATTAATTATTTAAATGAGGAATATTGTGACGTGTTCGTTCCCGGAAGAAACTCAAGACTACAATGATTCAGGGAGTTCAGAAACACTGACACTGATATAGAACTTTGTGACTTTGCAGAGCTTTTTCATGCTCAAACACCAACAGAACATGTTTAACATTAGTAAATGCAATTGCTTTTTGATAACATATTTAACATTTAATAACAATGAGCACTACTTTAAAGCATTTATTAATCTTGGTTCATTTAAATAGCTAAATATGCTATTCCTAATTGTTAATTCATGATGCATTAACTAATGTTCAAATGTAAAATGTGATGTATTAGTATAAGCATATACAACCTTATTACAAAGTGTTACCTAAATATTAAATCTGAGTGCCTTTTATTTAAAAGATAAATAAAACGGCCAATCTTTTCAGGCAAAACATTTAACAAAAAGTAGGTTTTAAAAGATAAAACAATAGATATATTGTTGAAAATAAAATAAAAAATTATAATGACGATTTGTGGTTGTGAAGCACTCGAGGAAAATGTTCACAATTAATGTGATTTTCAAATTTGACCATTTGAATAGAAAATGTCAGTTCTGAGAAAACTGTATTGTTCAGACATGCAGATGTTTCTCATCGATTATTCCCGATAGCTTTGGCATCAAAGATCTCGTTTGCGATCTGCAGCATTCCTCAGTTCTTCTGCTTCGCTACTGTTGTTATTTCTCTCGTGTCGTGTGTTCCCTCTTCCTCAGTATCTCTTTATCTGTGATTACAGTACGGCTTCTGGTGCAAAAGCCTGTGTCATCTCTCATTAAATTCCTCTTTCCGTTCCACTGCATGCCTTCAGATCATTTCAAGATGTGGACAAACAGCTTTTTTCTGCTCGCCGTCACAGATGTGTGCTAATATTTTCAAAGCACTCGATTAGAGAGCTATTCAGGGGGAAAAAAGGAACGGTTTTCTCATCCCAATCACAAAGTAATCACATAAAAATTGCAGCCTTACGGAGGTGATCATTTCTTTAATAGTGTACGCATGACACACACACACACACACACACACACACACTCTTGTTTTACAGAGAGCGGAAATACATCATCAGTTTGTTTTCTTGAACACATGTTCTGTGAAGACTGCAAACCAAAATAAAGTATCCTAGGCCTACTTCTGTTATTCTCAATTAACAGGAATTTTTCGTCGCTGAACAAAATAAATTGTATAAAAATGAATAGCAACGTTAAATAAAAAATAAAAAATCATATAACGATCAAGAAATACAGAAAAAATATTTTACAGAATGAAGGATAAATGATGTTTGATCTCAAAGTCGCACACACACACAGACTCATGTTGCCGTTAGAGCGGTCGGCGCCCAACAACAGGCAAATCAAATTAGGCCAATTAAAGTTACAAGAGTTCAGTGAGTGATTTTCTTTTTCTTTTGTTCTTTGATCAACATTAATGGTGGCAGCGAGTATAGGCTGTCAATGGGCATACTGTTTTTTCTTTCTCCACCGTTTAAGACAAAACCGACTGTGTATACGGGGATATTATGCCATAATTGTGTGTGTGTTTGTCCGTGCACTACGGTATGTGAGAGGATGCTTTGGATGTGTGTGCAGCACAGAAAACAGAAAACAGCACAGAAAAGTGTTTTCTTGCGTCTTGCGCTAAAAGAATGCTATCAAAACCCTCTATTCCAAACCCTACTAACTACTAGCCTATAGAAAATATCTCATTCATGCTATTACATGTAAGTAAATATATATAACTAGGGCTATGTGAAATATAGGCCTATTTGTCATATTTCCAGATGATTATCGTTATTATTATGACTGTTATAATCGACATCGCAATACTTGCCACACATCATCGATATACAATAATGTTGTCATATTGCCCCCAGCCCTAATGACGAACGAATAAAGCTGGATTCACGAAGAGCATGCGTTAAAGCGGATGTGAGGACGGGATATTAGAGAGAGCCTATAGTGCCCTGACGAAAACCCAGTTTAGAGCAAATTGATCTTTATTAATTCATTGTAAATTAATTCATCTATACTCTTGTTTTCTTCATAGTAAAATGGCAGTGACGCACAAATTAAATAGGTTATAGTGTGCATTAACCGGAAATTGTAATGCATGACTTCGCAAAAAGTGAAAAGTTTCGGTAACGCTTTATTTTACAGTGTACTTGTTACATATGTTACATGTACTTGCCATAGTAATTACAATAAATTATGCATAATTACATGCAACTAACCCTCAACCAAACCCTAACCCTATAGTAAGAACATGTAGTTGCTTAATATTACTCAGTATTTAAATATATAATTTTGTAACAATGACACCTTAAAATAAAGTGTACAAAAGTTTCTTGTGCGCACGGAATAGTTTCTCGTGTGTGAAAGTCTGTATTTAAGTTTTGCTAAGGTCCCTTTATAGGGGCTCAGTACTTGTGACTGCTGTTTGATTAAAAAAATTCTGGTAACAATTCTGATACTGGGCTTTGAATTTGAAACTAAAGAAAATAGTGGGAAAAAAAATATCATCATTGTTCATAAAGGCATAATTTCAGTTCTGAAGTACTTAATTTTCCACATAAAATGAGCAAATATCACAATCTGATTGTCAAATAATAAACAGTCAGATAAAGTATATAATTTTTTAGCAAATATATAACCCTATCCAAATAACAGTCAAGTTATTATAGCACTATTGTCAGCAATTCCGCATTTCTTTCAATGAAACAAAAAGCTGTCGTACATCTTCAGAAGATTTATCATATATATATTGTGTGTGTGTGTGTGTGTGTGTGTGTGTGTGTGTGTGTGTGTGTGTGTGTGTGTGTGTGTGTGTGTGTGTGTGTGTGTGTGTGTGTGTGTGTGTGTGTGTGTTGCCATGATAGTAATACCAGGCATTTTTTATCTTGTGGGGAATTTATAAATTTGTTTGGTCCCCTTGAGAAAAACAGCTTATAAATCATACAAAATTATGTTTGTTTTTTTTTTAAATCAAAACGCAGAAAGTGTTCTGTTATGGGTAGGTTTAATTATTTGTGTAAGAGGAAAGACATACAGTATAAACACCATTACGTCTATAGAGAGTCCCCATAAAACATGAAAACCCAACGTGTGTGTGTGTGTGTGTGTGTGTGTGTGTGTGTGTGTGTGTGTAGAACTGCTATTGTGTGGAAAAGAGCTTAGTTAAGATTCTTTGAAAATGTCTCTTTCTGTGTTCCATTGGGGGAAAACTGCATACGGCTTTGGAACAATGTGGAGAGTATGTAAATAAGCCAGCATTCATCTTCAGACGGCCTGTGAGGCTCATGCGCGTGCGTGTGCTGAGAGTGTGTGTGTGTGCTGTGTGTTCCAGTGATATACGGGGCGTCCCGCTGTTTCACTGCACTGAAGCGTGTAACGGCTCGAGCTCCTGCGGTGTGACTGACAGCCAGCAGCACTTCCTCACTTCTCCGTGTGTTCCCACTGTTCCCTGTCCTAACAGCTCCATCTCTTCTGTGCTCGTTTCTAAGTGCACAGTGCCGATGTTTGTCAAGTCAAGTCACCTTCATATATATATAGCGCTTTTTACAATACAGATTGTTTCAAAGCAGCTTTACAGAGATAACAGGAAAATAATGCAAAGTTTGTTTCTAGAAGAAAATAGTGTCACAGTCCAGCTTAAGTTCAGTGATGTTTCATTTTTGTTGTAAAAAAGTTATTTAGTTAATTTATATATTTAGCCACTCTGGAGAAAACCGTGATGTCATCTCAGTTCAGTTCTCATATAATGATGTCAATGCAGGCAGATCAATAATATTGTTGAATATTAAATTAAATGTCCCCAACTAAACAAGCCAAAAGCCAATGGCGACAAAGGCGAAAAAGGCGACAGTGGCAAGGAACCAAAACTCATCAAGTGTGTGTGTTTTGTTAGATGACCGATATCATTTCCACTGCAAGAGACTCAAACCTGAAGCTGACGCTGGCGTTCGGGATCGGGATGCATCACGCAGGACTTCACGAGCGGGATAGGAAGACCGTGGAAGAGCTCTTCGTCAACTGTAAGATCCAGGTGAGACCAACAGATGAACCGTTTCCACACTCATTCCCAACACACTTTGGAATAAATCGAACGTAGGAACTATGTTTGGGTAAATTCCCGTCAGCTGAGCCATTATACAAGCATCATACATTTACTGATGGACCTCATGAGGGATGAATCGATTTATTGGAATAAATCCAAATGAAACGTTCTTCTTGCTGTTCTCATGGGTTTGTCTTCAGTGGCCTGGCTGTAAAAACATTAATGGTTATGTTGATATAATGCAAATGTGATATTTCACACATCAATATAGTAGCGGTGCAGAACAGTTTAGCATGGGGAACACATCTGAAGTTCAGTTTATATAGATATTTCACTGGTATTTTTGATAGAAGTCTCTTCTGCTCACCAACGCTGCATTTATTTGATCAAAAACAGTCAAATCAATAATACTGTGAAATATTATTGCAATTTAAAACAACTGTTTTCTATTTGAATATATTGTAAAATGTAATTTATTCCTGTGATCAAAGCTGAATTTTCAGCATCATTACTCCAGTCTTCAGTGTCACATGATCCTTCAGAAATCACTCTGATATGATGATTTGCTCCCAAAAAAAATCGAATTATTATCAGTGTTGAAAACTGTTGTGCTGGTCAATTTATTTATTAATTTATTTGTTTTTTCAGGATTCTTTGAGGAACATAAAGTTAAAAAGAACAGCATTTATTTTAAATAAATAGCTTTAATGTTGTTAGAAGAGAGTGCTTAAAAATCTTAAAATGTCTTACATTCAGTTTGATCAAAATTAAGGCCATAGAACGTCTTAAACTGTATAACAATATCATTTTATATCATATCAGTAAATATCATTTTAAGAGTTTTTTAATTTGGGGACGGAATAACAGGAATCGCAATTATGTGATTAATTATCATCAAAAGGTGATGATGGGCTTCTCTGTCACAGGAAGGAAAGAGTAATTATTTTACACATTGATTTACTAGTGTCAGCACAATTGCCTTACAATTAAGCACATTATGATTATATCAGCAAAATTCAATATCTCTCACCCTCTAATTTGTTTGCAGCTAGTGCATAAACAAATTTCAATACATATGTATATATTGACAAACATTTATTGAGAATTTAAAACTTGCAGTTATGCTATTTCACAGTTGAATGTAATAAAACTTTAAGATGCATGATTTATTTTGAAATTATGTGGGGGTTTTTTTTGTTAGTTTTTTTGCTCTGGTCTTAAAAAGTGTTAAATATGAAACATTTATTTTATAAACAATATTTGAAACACTCTGCAGAGACCCTGATACAAGTGTTTAGTGTCACTCTTTATTCATCAAGTCTTTATTCAGTTATTTTACCTGACCAAAAAATATTTTACCTGGCCTTTTTTTTTATTATTTTTTTTATTTTTATTTTTATTTAGATTACAAAACCAGAAATAGAAGAAAAGTCTTATCCAGCAATCATATGAAAATTACGTAAAACATACACGTTTCCTTCAGGTAGGAGTCCAAAATGTCTCTAAAAATATTTAAAGATGGGAGTGCTCCTAACATGGTACTCTGCATTTCTTCTGATTAATTGCACCATTATTAAATTAAAGTATTATTTTCTTTCAAAAATACAAAAATCTTACTGTCCCTAACTTTCCCAACGATACTGAAATCTGATCACGAGTGCTCACAGGAAGACACTTTATCACCCGGTGTAAACGGCAGTCTGTCTCGCATGACGACTCGTGATGCTAATATCAAGCGTGAACAGAGTTGACATCACTGAAACAGCTCTGATTTCTCACAATAACTATTTCAGTGTTATCTTCTGATAGTGGGAACATTTTCAGCTCTTCCCCAAAACATATGGAATATATGCAGGGTTTGAAATTAACACTCGCCAAATCCAGGTAAAATCGTCTGTGACGCTGTCAAATCACTAGCCAATATGTTACTTATTATGTTTACTCTCTTTGCTGGGAAAGTCCGTGTAAGTCTAATCTGCTCAGATTTAGTGCAAATCCCTAACTTGTGAGTCTTCCTGATATATTAAATACATCGTATAGCGCAGAATCTGAACATATTTGGCTTACTTGAACACACAGGTCAATTTGTAACACATAACGGTGTGCTTAATTTGCTTTTAAGCAAAAGCGAAGATTAAAAAGCATTTGGTTAACAGACATTGTTATTTTCCAACATCCAACAATCCTACATTTTTTTTGATGATCTGTATTGATCTGTCCACCTAAAACACATTTTTGGTGATGAGGATGAAAGAGGAAGGGAGGAGACGGCTGGATGACAGGATTTTGTTTGAATAAGAAATGAATGTATGAAATCCAAATATATACACCTTTTCTTTTGGGCTAGTAGAAGTTCTGAATGGCTGGTAACTTAAAAATTTAGTAGCCAAATTGGCCGGTGAGTGAAAAAGTAAATTTCAAACCCTGATTATATAGGAAACTGTAAAACAGCATGTCAGGCCTACAAACACACTAGTGATTTGGTGAAATACTCCGACTTCACCCATCCGTGTCCCTGTGTGTCCTGTGTAAGGTGTTGATAGCGACGAGCACACTAGCGTGGGGCGTTAACTTCCCCGCACACCTGGTGATCGTGAAGGGCACAGAATACTACGACGGGAAGACCCACCGCTACGTGGATTACCCCATAACAGGTAACATCTGTTTTTACATCTGTGTGTGTGTGTGGGGGTTTCCGCAGACTGTCCAATGTCATTGATCTCTATCATTTCCATTCCAGATGTTCTTCAGATGATGGGTCGAGCGGGACGGCCCCAGTTTGATGACCAGGGCAAGGCTGTTATCCTTGTGCATGACATCAAGAAGGACTTCTATAAGAAGTTCTTGTACGAGCCGTTCCCTGTGGAGTCGAGGTGTGTACAGAGCAATGCATCTCTCACTGTTTCGATTAATCGCAACTTCCGTGAAATCGCACTTACCTGTAAACTGATTTGGCGTATCGCGATTTTGAAATTGCGACGGCTGCGATTATTTGTTATGCGAGCTTGTCATTAATGTACGGCTCTGTAAACGCTGTGAGTTTGAGTCACTTATAACATGCATTGGAAAAATCAACGTCAAACATCTTTCCAAACATGAGAAGCATTTATGAACCTCTTGTCCAACAAAAGACAACATTTAATAACATGCTTTTACTCCAAACTCACTTCATAACGACAGTTGAGCTCATCCTTCTGTGAGATGATGTGCTTCTTACACAGAATAAGGCAGTCGTGTGTTTATTAGTCATGTTTAATCAAAGCGTTTCAATCTTCTGTTTATTCAGATACAGTCATAGGGATTTCCTGGAATGCCGTGTGTTATCGTACTTCTGCGGGACATATGTGACGTGTGTGTGTGTGTGTGTGTGTGTGTGTGAGAGGCCCTCTGGTGTTCAGATGGAGCAGCATTTGCACATAAAATAATCATTGCGTTTGATTGTGCAGCCCTATTTAGCACTGTGATTCTGACAGAAGTGGGCGTCTTCTTCTCTCTGTCTCCTCAGTCTTCTGAGTGTCCTCTCCGACCACTTGAATGCAGAAATCGCAGCAGGAACAGTCGCCTCAAAGCAAGACGCCATGGATTACATCACCTGGACGTACTTCTTCCGCAGGCTGGTCATGAACCCGAGGTAGAGCATGTGCTTTTGAGTCTCATCCGTGACGGCATACGGCTGAACGTTTCAGATTCCTTTATTTGTCATTTTTATGGTCTACATAAAAACAAAATTGTGTTTCACACATCCACCACTCAGTAATTCAGTGCAAAACAATTTATTTAAAAAATAAGCTGCTAATATATAATTGAAAGTCTAATCACCTTTATTTATATAGCGCTTTTTACTATACAGATTTTTCAAAGCAGCTTTACAGAGATAACAGGAAAATAATGCAACAAAATTTCTTTCCAGAAGAAAATAGCGTCACAGTCCAGCTTAAGTAAGTTCAGTGATGGTTCATTTTTGTTGAAAAAAAGTTATTTATTTAGTTCATTTATATATATAGCCGCTCTTGAGAAAACCGTGATGTCATCGTCCAGCTCAGTTCAGTTCTCATATAATGATGTCAATGCAGACAGATCAATAATATTGTTGAATATTAAATTAAATGTCGGACTTAAGCGATTTTGGCCGTCTGAGACAAATTTTGTCCTAAAGTCCTAAAAGATTCCTCTGATCCTGGACTAAAATCTGAAGTCTGGGATCGTTACTTTGACATGTTCACCGATAGCCGATTAATTACCGATGTGCAAACAAGATTTGACTCTCAGTCCTGCAGTGACTTCTCCTATGACCACCGACAAAGTGTCTTCATTTTTCAAGACAAGCCGTGACCAAAAGTAACATTAGAGATTTCATTGTAGCCACCATTTCAATCCTGCGTGTAATGAAGCTCACTGTGAATGTACATGTCATTGATTGATGATGTAAAACAACTTTTCTGTCGTACAGTCTGACATTAATGACAGCTGAGATCCTACAGTGTGAGACAGCTTACAGCGAGGATCATGGTCATACAGTCTGACAAGCAACAATCGTAAAGGACTGTTATAAATCACACAGTGTGCACCGGCTTTAGTTGTAGTGGTCTATATATACAGCTCTGGAAAAAATTAAGAGACCACTGCAAAATTATCAGTTTCTCTGGTTTAACTATTTATAGGTATGTGTTTGGGTAAAATTAACATTTTTGTTTTATTCTATAAACTACTGACATTTCTCCCAAATTCCAAATAAAAATATTGTCATTTAGAGCATTTATTTGCAGAAAATGACAACTGGTCAAAATAACAAAAAAGACGCAGTGTTGTCAGACCTCGAATAATGGAAAGAAAGTAAGTTCATATTCATTTGTAAACAACACAATACTAATGTTTTAACTCAAAAGTTTAGAAATCAATATTTGGTGGAATAACCCTGATTTTCAATCACAGCTTTCATGCGTCTTGGCGTGCTCTCCACCAGTCTTTCACATTGATGAACATCTTGGCTTTGTTTGATGGCTTGTGGCCATCCATCTTCCTCTTGATCACGTTCCAGAGGTTTTCAATGGGGTTCAGGTCTGGAGATTGGGCTGGCCATGACAGGGTCTTGATCTGGTGCTCCTCCATCCACACGTTGACCTGGCTGTGTGGCGTGGAGCATTGTCCTGCTGGAAAAACCAATCCTCAGAGTTGGGGAACATTGTCAGAGCAGAAGGAAGCAAGTGTTCTTCCAGGACAACCTTGTGCGTGGCTTGATTCATGCGTCCTTCATAAAGACAAATCTGCCCGATTCCAGTCTTGCTGAAGCACCCCCAGATCATCACCGATCCTCCACTAAATTTCACAGTGGGTGCGAGACACTGTGGCTTGTAGGCCTCTCCAGGTCTCCGTCTAACCATTAGACGACCAGGTGTTGGACAAAGCTGAAAACTGGACTCATCAGAGAAGAGGACCTTACTCCAGTCCTCTACAGTCCAATCCTTATGGTCTTTTCCAAACCTCAGCCTGGCTCTTCTTTGTTTCTCATTGATGAAAGGCTTTTTTCTAGCTTTGCATGACTTCAGCCCTGGCCCTGTGAGCCTGTTTCGAACCGTCCTCGCCGTGCACTTCATCCCAGCTTTTGTACGTCACTTGATGTCATCCTACGGTTGTTGAGTGACATTCGAATGAGTTGGTGGTCATCCCGGTCAGTGGAGAGTCATTTTCGCCCTCTGCCGGTCTGTAGCTTTGTTGTCCCCAATGTCTGATGCATGACATTGTTCTTATGAACTGCCGTCTTTGAAATTTTAAGGATGGAGCAACCCGACGCTCACTGTATCCCTCTGCCAGTAAAGCCAGAATCGAACCCTTCTTTTCCTCACTCAAAACTTTCCTTTTCAACTCTTTTGGCATGGTCAATAGTTATTTTTGGATTCCAATAACTTTTGAGGTACTACTAGCACTGGTTTTGCCATTCAGCTGGTCCTATTGCAAGAGGATAGTGATGACCACAGCAGAGGTTTTTATACTTCTCCTCATTAAATAAGATTTGGTTCAGGTGATCACCTAATCAGCACGTGTGCCTGTGTTGGGATTCAACAGACACTGGAATGGAATAGCTGCCATACATGTAGAGATGCTAATTCAAGAAAAATTTGCAGTGGTCTCTTAATTTTTTCCTGAGCTGTATATATATATGGGGTGTAACGGTACACAAGCATGACGGTTCGTACCTCGGTGTTGAAGTCACGGTACAGTAAGGGTTCGGTACAGCAGGGGGGAGAAAACTAAACACAAAATTGCCTCTTCTTTTTTTAACAAATGTGTATGTGTTTAAATAAGTTCTATTATAATTAACATTTTCCAAAGGATAAAAAAATCTATTTTAGCTAATGCTGTAAAGTATATAGGGAAGCCCTTAATTACACATTACTATAATATTAAAGGTTAAAATTAACAACAGATTCCACATTTTTTTATTCACTTGCTATTTATTTTTAGATATAATAATCAACACACAAATAAATAAAAAAACACGAACTGTAAATTGCACATAAGGCAGGTTTTGCATTATCTTCTAAATCTAATTATAAAGTTTATTTTCTACTCCAATTCATTTTTGAAATATAATAATTATATATAATCTTGTGCCCATCCTTAATTAATATTAGTTTATGTAGTAATAATTTCATGAAATCATAAAGTAATAATGAGCAATACTGTTTTCATAAATAAACATAAACTTAGGTTAAAGATTTTATACAAAAAAATATTGAATGGGTGTTAATAAAAATAAATAAAAATTAAGTCCCACCAGGAAAGTTTTAGAATTTCTGTCAAATATCACATTAATATATTTTAGATTTTCTTAAAGTGCTTTAATAGTTTAGTTTGTTTAATGTTTTTCATTTTATTTCTTTTGCCATTAAAACAACCTTTGGTACTAAAATGACAAACATTATTCTAGATTAATAATGATAGCTTAAGCATTAGCTGTCGTTAATGAATTGATCTGTATGGTAAAGTGATGTTTAATTAGAGCAGTCTCATTTGCCTTTATTAAATAGTTAATTTGTGTATATCTGTATTATATTGACCGTCATCACCCAGGTGTGTCACAAGTAAGTTGCTATTCAATTCCAAGAGCAAGACTTGCTTTGATAGATGTTTACACACAGAAAAATACATTTCTGTGGACTTTTCTTTGAAATGTCAGCAAATACATTACCATTACCACATGCACATACTGGATGTGTTTTGATATAGGTTGCATTAGATGGCTCTTCAAATAGAAAATAGTTTGGCTCAATAATTCAAATAAACAAACAGCGTGAATTCAAGGAAAATTAGAGTTATTGCTTGTTTTGTTAATTGGCCTAGTGGGAAATCCGAACTGTTCGGTGAATCTGCAGTGACTGGACTGCAGACAAGACAGAAAAACATCACAGGGATCATTACTGACTGTGTTTCCATGGCAGCGTCATCTCTGGACACACTGGCCACAGTTTACACCTCCATCACAAAACAAGGGCTGAGAGATCACACACACACTCACACACACCAGCCTCACAGGGTCATATAGGGCAGAACCGACATCTGCGATGAATAGAAGAAGATGATTCCAGAACATTCCACTGACATTTGCACGCCTGTCAGGCCACATTAAACATAAAGACCTGTGTGTGCCCTCTCCCTTACTGCAAACATCCCCAAAACACACACCGAGTCCTCAGGTACTGTGATAACGGAGGCAACGTAACTCTTTTTATAGGCCATTTTTTTCCACACTTTTCATTTTATTTTTTTCCATGTTTTTCCAAGACCTTTATTTCTATAGCGCTTTTTACAATACAGATTGTTTCAAAGCAGCTTTACAGAGATAAGAGGAAAATAATGCAATCAAGTTTGTTTCTAGAAGAAAATAGTGTCACAGTCCAGCTTAAGTAAGTTCAGTGATGGTTCATTTTTGTTGTAGAAAAGTTATTTAGTTAATTTATATATTTAGCCGCTCTGGAGAAAACCGTGATGTCATCGTCCTGCTCAGTTCAGTTCTCATATAATGATGTCAATGCCGGCAGAGCAATAATATTTTTGAATATTAAATTAAATGTCCCCTACTAAGCAAGCCAAAAGCCAATGGCAACAAAGGTGAAAAAAGGCGAAAATGTCCACTTATAATCTTAGTCAAAAGTCATAACTGAGTTTTTTTCAAGACCCTGTCTTGTTGTTAAGTACTGATCAGGTGTTGATGTGTAAATGTGGGCTGTTTTATGCTAATGTTTGTGATTCCATCGTCGCAGGGCAGTTTAACCCTCTGAGCCTCTTCGGTTCCAAAAAAACGAACCCAAAAAAAATATGTTTAGAATTTTTTCTTGATGTTATTCGGATGTGTTAAAGGGTCAAAAATAAAAAGTAACACTTGTTACCTTCGCAGTCAAAAGTGACTGACATAGGAAATTAATGAGAAATACGAAAAAATATGAAAACTCAAAAAATCTTTTGTGGGTACAAACTTACAATCAGCCATGATACAAAAGAAGAAAAAAAAGAAATACAGCAATGAGGGGGTTAATCTCGAAAACATTTTGAGTGCAAAATAGCCTAAAATTACATTTTAATTGCAAAATGTTTGTATAATTATTTTGAATGATATTTTAATTGAATTAATTTTTTAATTAAGAATCAAATACTGAGTAAAAAAAAAATGCTTTCCATATGTCCTTTCTAACAAATTGTTAATGTTTGTTTATAGTTGTAATGCAAAACCTGATACTTATCTAACAAAACACATCTAAACCTTGACAAAAAGTAATCTTTTAGAATGTCTAAATGTATATCTAAATGCAAAACCTAATAAAAGTAAGAAATTATGTCCAAGAACTACTAGGGAATCTAAAAGCCTCTCTATATATTTATACAGGGAGCTATACAGGTGGTGACACCGTGACATCACACTTATTCAAATGAACCGCACTAACAGAGCAATCGCACCAGAGTTTGTCTTAATCAAACCTAACCTGCCAAGTATGAACACACAATTGGTCTTTTTTAGTAATTTATCAAGATATTTTGGGTTCCTCGTGATACAAAGTGCGTCCCAATTCACATACTCATGCACTATTCTGTGACGTTTTGCAGTATAAATAAAGTGAGTAGTGAGTTCACACCAAGTGGCAACCTCCCGCTCTCTCTCTTGTGAATCCCACACGGAAGTGACTTAAACTGTGATTCATCGACTGGCCACTAGAGACAGGCTCTAAAAGAAAGTCAACCCCATAAACCCCCATGTTAAAATACCAAACTTTACAGCAGGAAAAAATATGTTTACAGCCTGGTACAAAAAGTATTTGTGGTCTGTAATGCTAATTTTACCCTTCATGACAACTGTGAGGGGGGTGAATGGTTTTATAACTCATCCGTTTAAATTATATGAAGCCTTAAAGCAGGGCTCAGTAGTTTCGGGATTTCTTCGACGTATTCTCGCTTTTTGCTCGCAGGTTTCTCTCTAGAGCTCCCCCTATAGCTTCGGAATAGATATTTGACAACACTGTTGTAAAAACTCGTTGGCGATTCTCAGACACCAGAGGCTAGTAGATCAACGACATCAAAGCAGATGGGACATTCTTTAAAACGTCTTCTTCATTCGGGTTCGGACAGCGAGAGGGAGCGCAATAATGACAGCATTTTAGCTGATTTCTTTTGGCCGTGTTTACATCGCGAGACCTGATATCACGCGATACTTCCTGACGCGGCCCGCCGGCTCAAAGTTGCATGTGCGGATTTTCCGCTCATGGGCATCAGGGGGGTGCGAAACGACCACCATTCAACCCGAAATAAGTAATATAACCATTCCAATGACTCCGAAGCTGTTCAGTTAAGGTAAAAAAGTTACTTAGTTCACCTTTAAAGTTCTGCATAATTAAGGGCGTGGCCACTTGAGTGACAGGTCCCCTCAGCTAATCCGCCTCGTTCCACATTTCCGGTTATCTGGGAGTGACACGCGACCAAGATGGCGACGGCCGGCTCCGCCCACTTTGGGCTTAAAAATTTGTCTTCAGAAACCGTACGGCTGACGTCACGCACACTATTTCCATTGTTTTATACAGTCTATGGTTCACACTGAAAGTTACAAATAGAAAAAGTAGACTTTAAATTCCCAGATGATGCACTTAAAGGGATAGTTCACCCAAAAATTAAAATTCTGTAATCATTTACTCACCTTCAAGTTGTTTCAAACCTGTATGAATAAATTTTTTCTGCTGAACACAAAAGAAGATATTTTGAAAAATGTCTGTAACCAAACAGTTGATGGACCCCATTGACTTCATAGTATTCTTTTTTTTTTCCTACTATGGAAGTCATTGGGGTCCATCAACTGTTTGGTTACCGACATTTTTCAATAGTGATGCTCCGATTGATCGGCCGCCGATCATGATCGGCCGATATTGGCAAAAAATAGCTTGATCGGCAACCCCCAAAAGCGCCGATCAAAAAAGCCGATCACGTGACGTAAATAACTCGCGCAACTTTTCCGCATGCGCGGCAACACAACAGCAGAGCAGAGCTTGCTTAACAGTGGCAAAATGAGTTCTCCTATGACGGCAATTCAATGGCAATTATAAACGAGCGCACAACTGATGCTGGCGCGCGCGGTAAATGACATTCGCGAGAGGATAACAGATCTACGCGCGAGGAAACGGGAACTCGCGAGCTCATTCAAACCCTGCGCGGGCGCATGACATCTCTGCCCTCGCGCGCGCGCGCATGATCATTCCCCACACTCTCGCGCTTGATCTCCTCTCGCCTGCTGATTTTGCTCGCTCGAACACTTTTATTTTTGGCAGTCGAGGGGCGGGACTTACTGTTTTAATAACCTCAAATGTCATTGTCATTATTTTATTTTTTGGATCTGATGTAGTTAGTTCCTCAACTACATCCATTGTAGTCTGCCTGACCCCTCTTTGTTTTGAAAAATTATACTGTGCCTTATTTGGAAAAGGTGGCCTACAGTAGCCTTATGTTATCTTGTTTTCTAACTACAATTAAATAGATATTGGTGGTTCTTCAAGATTTTCTTGACTCTATCATATTTCCATTCTGTGATCGGCAGTGATCGGCAATCGGCAGATCATGATTTTGGTGATCGGTAATCGGTGATCGACCCCAAAAATGCTGATCGGAGCATCACTATTTTTCAAAATATCTTCTTTTGTGTTCAGCAGAAAAAATAAATTCATACAGGTTTGAAACAACTTGAGGGTGAGTAAATGATGACAGAATTTTCATTTTTGGGTGAACTATCCCTTTAATTAACAGAAAAAACAAAGTGTTTAATGGTGGACACTTCATGCACTCAACTGTCGCAGATTTAATTGCGTAGCGAAGGGGGAGGAGCTATAAGATTCTGATGTCGAATGACAAAATAACCTTATAGAATTCAAACACTGCACAATTGAGTACACAGTGTATAAGTGCATAGTGTATAAGTGCATCATTTGGGACGCAACTGGTTTCTTTAAACCGTGTGATTTCACTGTGTTTCTGTATATTTAGTTCCTGTTACAATACTGCGTGACTAGCTGAGAATAATGATAATGTGTGAGGGTTGATGTCCTCGGAGAGCATTTTAGCATGTTGCCACGGCTTTTTCTTTTTAAATGTCATTTAAAAACAGCACAACAGCTTCTTTCCAGTAAGGTTGCACATTAATAATAGGACGCACTGCTCCATTTGGCACATCTCCATCTATCTGTGTGTTTCTGTGGCACATCACCTTCACACGAGCCGTGATTGACTGGATCTGAGCAGTTTTAAGCGGACAGGAGCCCCAGAGGACTCATAACCACCTCACATCAGCTAAACTAACAGCAGGCATTTCATCAGACGTATAGGTGTTCACTACAGCCGTCTGAGAGAAACACATCACTGCCACCTGGCTGTGTAGAACCATGCCCTTTATACTTTAATAATTCAATAGCTCGGTTTATTGCAAGCATGTTTAATGGTTAATATGCACTACCATTCAAAGAAATTAATACTTTTATTTAGCATAGATCTAGTAAATAGATCAAAAGTAATAGTACAGACATTTATAATGTTATATTTCCATTTCAGATAAGTTCTGTTCATTTGAACGTTATTTCTTTGAAAAGTATCACAGTTTCCACAAAAATATGAAACAGCACAACTGTTTTCAACACTGATAATAATCATAAATGTTTCTTGAACATCAAATCATCATATTAGAATGATTTCTGAAGGATCATGTGACACTGAAGACTGATTGCAATGATGCTGAAGATTCAGCTTTGATCACAAGAATAAATTACAGTTAATCGTATATTCACATAGAAATCGTATATTCATCTCACTTTTTTAAACTATTTTTTATCAAATAAATTCTTTTTAAAACTTTTTAAAAAATCTTAATTTTTCCAAACTTTTGACTGGTAGTTTAAATAAATTGAGAATAATTGTCAATATATACTCTAATTACAAATAATGATATGTATATTATATAACTCTATATATATTTTGTGTGTTTGGTGTTTGATGACTAGTCCCACAACTTTAACTAGAAGCTTATATCAATCAGGCTGTGGTCTGTTGATTAATATAATTTACAAAACAAATTTGACAAAACTCACTTTCATTTTCACTTTTATGCACTTATGCAATATGCATAATTGTCTGTTTCTGTTTTTTATGACAAACCATATTTTGTGAAAATTGATTAAAATAACTGTTTACTTTCATGTAGGCTATTTATGGGTGGATCTTTCCAGTAAGACAAATACTTATTAAAGTCTATAGTGTGTAGCACCTACAGCTCTGCATTTCCTTCAATAGGCTTATGTTCACACTCCAGTCTTAAAGACACAGCAGCAGAAAAGCTGCTTGTTTGGTTGTAATGATCAGAGAGATGGTTTGGTTGAACAGTCAGTTCTTCTCCAGCTGCGTCTCAAAGGTTTATCTAAGACCTGTGGAATTATGTGATGCTATGAAAAATTCAAAAGGGTCTGTAGACCTGTGGCCTTTTAATCATAGACTAATGTCCTTTCTCTCTCTCTCACACACACACACACACACACACACACACACACACACACACACACACACACACACACACACACAAAGGCCTTCTGTTCTGACTGGCAGTTACCTTGACACATCTCTCCTCCTGATATCTGGCTGGAGATGTTCACATTTCACAGTGTGTACCAGCTGAAACCAGCCCTGGAAATCATCCGCGTGTGCTGATCATTATTTACATGGACATCTTTATTTACATATCACTGTGATTTTTTTATTTTTTATTTTTTTATTGACACAGATCATGTTATCAGTACTTCTGAGATTTTGAGTGCTGAAAAAAATTAGCAATTTCTACAGAATATACAGTATCAATACAACCAGAATGAACTGTTTTTTATTCTCTCTCTCTCTCTCTCTCTCTCTCTCTCTCTCTCTCTCTCTCTCTCTCTCTCTCTCACACACACACACACACAAACACACACACACACACACACACACACACACACAAACAGCAGGAGAAATGTTTGCCGTCACTCAGAGTTAATGAAGTGCATAGTTGTGTGTGTATCTCATGTGGTTGCTCTTACAGCTTTGCTGAGCATGGAAGTGATTTCGGCTCTCCAGCAAATCTGGGAATGATTTTGCAGCAAAGCATTGCTTTTCTGGAGGTGTTGTGTTTTTGAATAAACACCCACCTGTGCTGTCAAAGTATCTCTCTCAGTATCATATGCATCATTGCTTACACTATATTGATAAATACATTCTGTAAGGTATTTATTAAGGATGCATGTCATATTGGCCAGTATTTCTTTTTAAGTGCATCACTCAATATTCTACAACTCCAACATTAAATCTCTATAAAGATCACACATTAACGTGATGTGATTGTCAGCATTACCATGTGCATTATGATATGATTTTACATAAATACATACATTTGTAAAGTTTATGGAGATGCAGCATAAAAAGACTTGTTGGTTATTAATGTCTCTGTTTAGATTTTGATTTGATTTCTATTAATGCTGGATAATTCTTTTAACAGTGTCACTTTAGTGAAAGATTTGCTGTTCACTTTGAGAAGCGCTGTTTTCTTCACACATGAATAACAGGAGATATGCATTTAGAATATGTCATTATTTCTGCCTCTAAATCTACATGAAATAATTGAAATTAATGTGACATTAATCTTTGGTCTGTTGTCTTATGTCGCCATTGCATTATCCAGCAAGCTTATTATATTTTCCTCCGTAGTGCACAGCTGTAGTGTGAACAGTGTTTTTGTTGTTGTTGTTGTTTGTTTGTTTTAAATAGCCAAAATAGATTAAAAAATATATAAAATAGATTTATAACATCATATCAGACAAAATCAAATTCCAGTAAAAATAGCCAAGCATCCTTCAAAATAATAACTTCAGCTGATTAGCAAAACTGCATTAAAAAATGCAAACAAATTAAAGCTTTTTAGAGGATAATTTTAAATAAAAGTGTATTTTGTATGATGGCAATGGCAGATTTTTTGTTTAAAACGTATATTAATAGCTTCACCTCATTCATATCTTATCCAACATACACTAATAATGTATGCAGCTGTTGTATCCTCCAGTAGTTAATATCCAGTGAAATTCTCTGCTAAATGTGTCTTGTTTTAAGCACGTTTAGATATGTTTACGAGAAAATAAGATGCTCCGAATCATCAAAGATACTCATAAAGAAGATTACAGATCAAAATCCTATTAAATTAAGCAGATTTTCTGTGTTGAATATTGCAGATGAGTCATTTTAGTGTGTTCCACTTTTAACTGTTCTCTCTTTGTTCTCAGCTACTATAATTTGGATGACACCAGCCATGAAACCATTAACAAATACCTTTCAACCCTGGTGGAGAGGAGCCTGAGAGACCTGGAGTGCTCGTACTGCATGGAGATACAGCAGGTATTTCTACACGCTGCCCAGTTCTGGATTGATCATTTATACGTTTACATTTGCATTAGTCATTTAGCAGACGCCTTTTTCCAAAGCGCCTTACAAATGTGACCCTGGATCACAAAACCAGTCACAAGTCGCACGGGTATATTTATGGCAATAGCCAACAATACATTGTATGGGTCAAAATTATCGATTTTTCTTTTATGGCAAAAATCATTAGGATATTAATTAGTCTTTCTCTCAAATTTCCTACCGTAAATATATAAAACATTTATTTTTGTGAGTGACTCCAGCACAATCGTGAACATAAGTGGACAACTTTAAAGGAGATTTTCTCAATGTTTCGATTTTTTTGCGCCCTCAGATTCCAGATTTTCAAATATCGTCCTATCCTAACAAACCATACATCAATGGAAAGCTTATATATTCAGCTTTCAGATGATGTGTACATCTCAAATTAAAAAAATTGACCCATGTGACTGGTTTTGTGGTCCAGGGTCACAAATGAAGAATACAGCAAGCGAGTCATCATGAAGAGGCAAACAACACAAGAAGTGCTCAAAATACAAAGTTTCAGACATTGCTTAGAGTAGCATAAGCTAGACAAGGGAGATTAAAGGAAAAGGAAAGGATCTTTCTTTTTTTTTTATGAGGTTAAGTGCTCACAGAAGAGATGAGTTTTCAGTGTCTTTTGAATGTTGTCAGGGATTCTGAGTTTTATTCTGAGTTATTTGTTCATTATTTCTGTTATTATCAGCTGTTACTACTGCAATATTATTTCCTAGTTTGATGTTATTATTTAGGTCAGAGTTGCCACATCTGTAGTCATGAGAATTGTTACATCAGGTCAATTCCAAACCCTTGCGAGCATTTTAGGCATCATGGGTAATTCATTAGCTGCGCCCCAATTCAAAGGCTCTTTCCTACAAATGCGCCCTTCTTTCTCTGGCCTGCGAATGTGAGAACGAGCCTATCCCAAGACTCATTGCACGTTGGTGACGGTTGCAATTTTTTTTTTGAGAAAATGCCGGATTGCGCCTATAATTGTCGGGTTTTAACTAACTATACACGTTTTTTGTTTATTTTTTCTGTCTTTAAAAGACACTTTTGAGCTATTTGTATGTTGACACATCTTACCCATATGCGATTTTATAGATGGTTTATTCTCTTTTATATGGACAGAAACGGATCAAGGTGAACATATTTAGACAGGTTGGGTTTTCAGACAGTTGTATATAACTTTCACAAAAGTTCAGTATAAAGACACAAGTATATAGTTTTTACGAGCAATCCTCTGTAGGCTAGACCCTACCATTTGACAACACTCGGTCTGACCTTTGTGTGACCTTTGAAGTCTCTGTTATTCAAAGGATGCACTGTCTGAATCAGGACACAACTATTGTGTTTGCATGAAAACAATCCCAGAATGCCAACAAATTTGTTGACAACAAATTGTAATTGACCAACAAACTATTTTTATCACACCAATATTTTGTGCATGTAAATACATTGTGTGTAGTGTTCAGAAGTAGGGCTGTGAAATGATTAATAGCATCCAAAATAAAAGTTTGTGTTTGCATAATATATGTGTGTGTACTATTTATAATTATTTTGTATATATAAATACTCACACATGCATGTATATATTTAAGAAAAATGTGTTATTTATATATAAAATATTTATAATATAAATTATATATAAATGTATATTTACAGTATATACATGCAAATATTTCTTAAATATATACATGCATGTGTGTGTATTTATATATACAAAATAATTATACATAGTACACACACATATATTATGCAAACACAAACTTTTATTTTGGATGCGATTAATCGTGTCACAGCCCTTGTTCAGAGAGTTGCTGCCTATTTAGAGTGTGTTGAGTTTATTTCATGTATTTTCCTCAGTAGATATTAGTGGTGGGAGAAAAAATCGATCCATCGATGCATCGCGATTCTCTCTCCAACGATTCTGGATCGATTCTGAGAATTTCAGAATCGATTCTGAGCTTAGTTTTTTACCAGATGTGCGATGACGCTGAGTTTGCTTTAGAAACACCCGTCTTCTGCTTGCTAACAATTCCTCACACACGCACACAACTCAAACCTTCCGTAAAATAATCTTTCATAAAGTTCGGAAAGGTTGAAGCGAATTACAAGGACATTCACAGGCTTCATTGCACAGGATGCACTGTGAGAGACGCGCGCTTGTTTTGATGTTACACTTAAAGTGTGCTGTCTCGCCCGTCTGTATTTTCCTTACAAATGCTCTACGAAGTCATCATTTATGTGGTTTGGAATGCAGTGGACTTATATATTTAAAATATGAATCTCACTAACAGAAGGCTGCTTTCAATTTTAAATGCTGACGCACGCTTTGTTTGTGTACGAGACTGCTCGCGCAAGCGGCTGTGCGACTCCGTGTAAGTGGTTTAATATACTTGTGCAAAATGAACGTAAACACAGCCAGTTATGTCTTAAGGGATTAAACGGACAGGACAAACCACATTACTTCTTATATTTCAAAAGAGATCCGAGCGTGAATGCAGCTTAATAGATCTCCCGCAGTCTATGTCATAGTAAAATACAAAAGTACGATGAAGAAAAATCACTCACAGTTCTTGAATGGAAAATGTTCAGATAATCTTAAATACTGAAAGCACTCTTTGTTTGTTGTTTGCCATGTTTCTTTGCTCCTCTTTATTATTTGCTACTTGCTTCTTGTATGGTTTGAAGTTATATAAGTTTAAAATTCTTAAAATACAACTGTTTTAATGATTTTTTTTAATTTTTTATTATTTTTAAAAAAGTACTTAATTACTTATGTAAACTAATGAATTAATAAGGGGGGAAAAGTAGATAAAGAATCGATCTGGAATCGGATCGTGACCTCCAGAATCGGAATCGGATCGGATCGTGAGGTGACTAAAGATTCCCACCTCTAGTAGATATGCAGATGAAGCATCTCAGAAGTCATGTAAATGAACAGTTTTGACTGGAGGAATGTGCTCTGACCTGTCCTGAGTTAGCCTGCATTTCGACCTGTGTTGTGTTCATGAGTGACTGTGTTTGTGAGTGACTGTGTTCATGAGTAGTGACTGTGTTCATCAGTGACTGTGTTCATCAGTGACTGTGTTCATCAGTGACTGTGTTCATCAGTGACTGTGTTCATCAGTGACTGTGTTCATCAGTGACTGTGTTCATCAGTGACTGTGTTGTCGTGTTCATCAGTGACAGTGTTCATCAGTGACAGTGTTCATCAGTGACTGTGTTCATCAGTGACTGTGTTCATCAGTGACTGTTCATCAGTGACTGTGTTCATCAGTGACTGTGTTGTCGTGTTCATCAGTGACTGTGTTCATCAGTGATTGTGTTGTTGTGTTCATCAGTGACTGTGTTCATCAGTGACTGTGTTCATCAGTGACTGTGTTCATCAGTGACTGTGTTCATCAGTGACTGTGTTCATCAGTGACTGTGTTCATCAGTGACTGTGTTCATCAGTGACTGTTGTCGTGTTCATCAGTGACTGTGTTCATCAGTGATTGTGTTGTTGTGTTCATCAGTGACTGTGTTCATCAGTGATTGTGTTGTTGTGTTCATCAGTGACTGTTCATGAGTGACTGTGTTCATGAGTGACAGTGTTCATGAGTGACTGTGTTCATGAGTGACTGTGTTCATCAGTGACTGTGTTCATCAGTGACTGTGTTCATCAGTGACTGTGTTCATCAGTGACTGTGTTCATCAGTGACTGTGTTGTCGTGTTCATCAGTGACAGTGTTCATCAGTGACAGTTTTCATCAGTGACAGTGTTCATCAGTGACAGTGTTCATCAGTGACAGTGTTCATCAGTGACAGTGTTCATCAGTGACAGTGTTCATCAGTGACAGTGTTCATCAGTGACAGTGTTCATCAGTGACAGTGTTCATCAGTGACTGTGTTCATCAGTGACTGTGTTCATCAGTGACTGTGTTCATCAGTGACTGTGTTCATCAGTGACTGTGTTCATCAGTGACTGTGTTCATCAGTGACTGTGTTCATCAGTGACTGTGTTCATCAGTGACTGTGTTCATCAGTGACTGTGTTCATCAGTGACTGTGTTGTCGTGTTCATCAGTGACAGTGTTCATCAGTGACAGTGTTCATCAGTGACAGTGTTCATCAGTGACAGTGTTCATCAGTGACAGTGTTCATCAGTGACAGTGTTCATCAGTGACTGTGTTCATCAGTGACTGTGTTCATCAGTGACTGTGTTCATCAGTGACTGTGTTCATCAGTGACTGTGTTCATCAGTGACTGTGTTGTCGTGTTCATCAGTGACTGTGTTCATCAGTGATTGTGTTGTTGTGTTCATCAGTGACTGTGTTCATCAGTGACTGTGTTCATCAGTGACTGTGTTCATCAGTGACTGTGTTCATCAGTGACTGTGTTCATCAGTGACTGTGTTGTCGTGTTCATCAGTGACTGTGTTCATCAGTGATTGTGTTGTTGTGTTCATCAGTGACTGTGTTCATGAGTGACTGTGTTCATCAGTGACTGTTCACCAGTGACTGTTCATCAGTGACTGTGTTCATCAAGTGACTGTGTTCATCAGTGACTGACTGTGTTCATTAGTGAATGTGTTCATTAGTGACTAGTCAGTTCATCAGTGACTGTGTTCATCAGTGACTGTGTTCATCAGTGACTGTTCATCAGTGACTGTGTTCATCAGTGACTGTTCATCAGTGACTGTGTTCATCAGTGACTGTTCATCAGTGACTGTGTTCATCAGTGACTGACTGTTTTACAGTATATAGTTGAACAGTATATAGTGACTGTGTTCATCAGTGACTGTGTTCATCAGTGACTGACTGTGTTCATCAGTGACTGACTGTGTTCATCAGTGACTGTGTTCATCAGTGACTGTGTTCATCAAGTGACTGTTCATCAGTGACTGTGTTCATCAAGTGACTGTGTTCATCAGTGACTGTGTTCATCAAGTGACTGTTCATCAGTGACTGTGTTCATCAGTGACTGTGTTCATCAGTGACTGTGTTCATCAGTGACTGTGTTCATCAGTGACTGTGTTCATCAGTGACTGTGTTCATCAGTGACTGTGTTCATCAGTGACTGTTGTTGTGTTAATCAGTGACTGTGTTGTCGTGTTAATCAATGACTGTGTTGTCGTGTTCATCAGTGACTGTTGTCGTGTTCATCAGTGACTGTGTTGTCGTGTTCATCAGTGAATGTGTTGTTGTGTTCATCAGTGACTGTGTTGTCGTGTTCATCAGTGACTGTGTTGTCGTTAGGGATGGGTATCGTTAAGGTTTTAATGGTATTACTACTCTTACCGATACTCCTTATCGATCCGGTACTTTAACGGTATTCTTATCGTTTCTTTTCATTATTTAAAAAAAAAGGGGAAAAATTATTTAGAACATAATTAATATTGCTTTATATTCTGAAATTTTACATATATATAAAAGCAATGCTTTAACAAAACAAATAAAACATGTATGTTATGTAGAAGGGTGCAGGGTTTTGTGTTTTATATACAGAAGACATAGGACACCAAAAACAAAGTACAAACACATGGTCAAAAACAAAACAAAAAGTATACAATAAAACAAATATACAAATTATATACCCAGTGCTTTAATTTCAGTAATGTCTACTGAGATTACTGTTCAGGAGTAATATGGGCTAAAAAGACATCTAATAAATTCAGATGTAAAATAACACTGCATAGTTTATCATAGATAGATTAAAGCTTATAAAAGCCAAAATTATTAATTCAAGAGCTGCGCTGATTTTCTCTTTGCCTTTTGTTGTTTGATTCACATTAATGGAGCAATCGTCAGCAGGATTATTAGACTGCTGCCTCTTTAAGACCAAATGCAGATCTAATCATTATTACGCCTCATATTTTCTCAAAACTATTTACGCCCATTTAAGACATAAATTGTAGTTAAGTGAATAAACTGTTTACTTGAATCTCCAAGAAGGCCATTTTGACATATTTGTGTGTAAATTTGATCGGTTAGATGCGCACACGAAGCCCAAAATATACGTTGCTGCTTGTCTCGTTGCGGTGTGTTTCGGAGCGCGCGCCGCCTTTGGAACAGCGTCTATTGCGTCAATTGTGGTACTTTTAATAGCCTTTTATTATCAAACGTGTCCCGCAGTTTAGCATCAGTATAGACTATATTTTACAACAATCACGATCGTGCAGATTCTGACGTTACGTTTGGGTTTTAGGGAGAAATGACAGCGCACCGCTGTGAAGGGAAGGAAGTTGCGCTGGAGAGAATGTGGCTTTAGTTTTTAATGGTTATACCTCAAATATCATCTTTTTTTATAATCATTGGAAGCCAAAATCTAAATCTAAAATAAAATGAGTTTAATATCAAACATCTAAAGTGTAACCGTTTGAATGTTTAGTTCTGTCCTCATCGTCACTCATTAAGCAGGGCTGTTGTGTTGCGCGCGCCGTGGCTCTGCGTGAAAGATCGCTCTCTCTCTCACACACTCTCTCTTTAGCAAAAATGCATCACAGACAATAATGGTTCAATATTATTTTATATAGAAGTGGCTGGCGAGATTAAATTAGCAAGATAATAGTTTCTTAATAGCAATAATAAATGGCACGTGTAGCCTACTTTCTTAATTTCTCCAGTACCGACAGCAGAACCGATAACGTCCAAGCTTATCGATCCAGCGGTCTTTCACAATTCAGCACCGGGGCCCGTTTAATACCGGGTTTCGGTACCCATCCCTAGTTGTCGTGTTCATCAGTGACTGTTGTTGTGTTAATCAATGACTGTGTTGTCGTGTTCATCAGTGAATGTGTTGTTGTGTTCATCAGTGACTGTTCATCAGTGACTCTGTTGTCGTGTTCATCAGTGACTGTGTTGTCGTGTTCATCAGTGACTGTGTTGTCGTGTTCATCAGTGACTGTGTTGTTGTGTTCATCAGTGACTGTGTTGTTGTGTTCATCAGTGACTGTTCATCAGTGACTGTGTTGTCGTGTTAATCAATGACTGTTGATGTGTTAATCAGTGACTGTTGTCGTGTCCATCAGTGACTGTGTTGTCGTGTTCATCAGTGAATGTGTTGTTGTGTTCATCAGTGACTGTTCATCAGTGACTGTGTTGTCGTGTTCATCAGTGACTGTTGTTGTGTTAATCAGTGACTGTGTTGTCGTGTTCATCAGTGAATGTGTTGTTGTGTTCATCAGTGACTGTTCATCAGTGACTGTGTTCATCAGTGACTGTGTTCATCAGTGACTGTGTTCATCAGCGACTGTGTTGTCGTGTTCATCAGTGTGACTGTTGTCGTGTTCATCAGTGACTGTGTTGTCGTGTTCATCAGTGACTGTTCATCAGTGACTGTGTTGTCGTGTTAATCAATGACTGTTGTTGTGTTCATCAGTGACTGTGTTGTCGTGTTCATCAGTGACTGTGTTGTCGTGTTCATCAGTGACTGTGTTGTCGTGTTCATCAGTGAATGTGTTGTTGTGTTCATCAGTGACTGTTCATCAGTGACTGTTCATCAGTGACTGTGTTCATCAGTGACTGTGTTGTTGTGTTCATCAGTAACTGTGTTCATCAGTGACTGTGTTCATCAGTGACTGTGTTCATCAGTGACTGTGTTGTTGTGTTCATCAGTGACTGTGTTGTTGTGTTCATCAGTGACTGTTCATCAGTGAATGTGTTCATCAGTGATTCTGTTGTCGTGTTCATCATTGACTGTTGTCGTGTTCATCAGTGACTGCGTTGTGGTGTTCATCAGTGACTGTGTTGTCGTGTTCATCAGTGACTGTGTTGTCGGTGACTGTGTTGTCGTGTTCATCAGTGACTGTGTTGTCGTGTTCATCAGTGACTGCGTTGTCGTGTTCATCAGTGACTGCGTTGTCGTGTTCATCAGTGACTGTGTTGTCGTGTTCATCAGGGAATGTGTTGTTGTGTTCATCAGTGACTGTTCATCAGTGAATGTGTTGTTGTGTTCATCAGTGACTGTTGTTGTGTTAATCAGTGACTGTGTTGTGTTCATCAGTGACTGTTCATCAGGGAATGTGTTCATCAGTGACTGTGTTGTTGTGTTAATCAGTGATTGTGTTGTCGTGTTCATCAGTGAATGTGTTCATCAGTGACTGTGTTCATCAGTGACTGTGTTGTTGTGTTAATCAGTGATTGTGTTGTCGTGTTCACCAGTGAATGTGTTCATCAGTGACTGTGTTGTTGTGTTAATCAGTGATTGTGTTGTCGTGTTCATCAGTGAATGTGTTCATCAGTGACTGTTCATCAAGTGACTGTTCATCAGTGACTGTGTTCATCAGTGACTGTGTTCATCTGTGACTGTGTTCATCAGTGACTGTGTTCATCAGTGACTGTGTTCATCAAGTGACTGTGTTCATCAAGTGACTGTTCATCAGTGACCGTGTTAATCAGTGACTGTGTTGTCGTGTTCATCAGTGACTGTGTTCATCAAGTGACTGTTCATCAGTGACTGTTCATCAGTGACTGTTCATCAGTGACTGTGTTCATCAGTGACTGTGTTGTTGTGTTAATCAGTGATTGTGTTGTCGTGTTCATCAGTGACTGTGTTCATCAAGTGACTGTTCATCAGTGACTGTTCATCAAGTGACTGTTCATCAGTGACTGTGTTCATCAGTGACTGTGTTCATCAAGTGACTGTGTTCATCAGTGACTGTGTTCAGTGACTGTGTTCATCAGTGACTGTGTTCATCAGTGACTGTGTTCATCAGTGACTGTGTTCATCAGTGACTGTGTTCATCAAGTGACTGTTCATCAGTGACTGTGTTCATCAGTGACTGTGTTCATCAAGTGACTGTGTTCATCAGTGACTGTGTTCATCAGTGACTGTGTTCATCAGTGACTGTGTTCATCAGTGACTGTGTTCATCAGTGACTGTGTTCATCAGTGACTGTGTTCATCAGTGACTGTGTTCATCAAGTGACTGTTCATCAGTGACTGTGTTCATCAGTGACTGTGTTCATCAGTGACTGTGTTCATCAAGTGACTGTTCATCAGTGACTGTGTTCATCAGTGAATGTGTTCATCAGTGACTGTGTTGTTGTGTTAATCAGTAACTGTGTTGTTGTGTTCAGGACGAGCAGACCATCGACCCGCTGACCTACGGTCGCATCGCATCCTACTATTACCTGAAACACCAGACCATCCGCATGTTCAAAGAGCGTCTGAAGCCGGAGTTTCCCGTCCAGGATCTACTGGCCGTCCTGTCGGTGAGCAAACACTTGTTTAAAAGCATCTCTCATCTTCTGCTCAGTGAAGCGTTCAGGGACAGTGCACTTTAAACACCAATGCATCACCACCTTCACTGGCCAACATCCTGACACAGTTAATGATTATTCCATGAGTCCAGTTTGGCTTGATACAGCTGAGCACTCTCTCACACATACACACACACAAACACACACACACATAAGGGTTGGTGTGAAAATTATCAGCTCTTTACGCCCGCCTCATTAGAGTGCCTTGCTCTCACTGATCACAGACATAATTGAGACATAAAGGCTTTTCACACTCC